>NC_132886.1:706188-911188 GCF_030463535.1 Salminus brasiliensis | reverse complement strand
TTGGTAACAACAGACCCTGTCAATAAAGAGTTACTGAAGAGGCATCCATCACTCACCCTCTATGTACTTGAAGAGTCTCTGAGGCGAGAGTAGAGGGAACCGGACGGGTTCTAGAACCTCCACCACGTGTTTTTTTCTGTGTGAAATGTCAAACAGGAGCCAGTTCATAGCAGCCGTGAAAACCTGATACTCGTCCTCGATCCGCAACTCCTCACTGCGCAGCAGACGCACCAGCTGGTCTTTAGACAGGCCGGAAAACTCCTCCGCCACACACACCTACAGCACACACAGTTAAATATGCGGTAGACACAGTAAATCTGACCGTGAACACAGAACCGCAGCGCTCTCTCACCTCTAAGAAGTGGACGTAGATGTAGTTCTCTGTGAACTCCATCAGGTCCAGGCAGCCGATCTGCTCCAGGAACTGGTAGATGCCGACACAGTTGGAGGGCTCCATGTGACCCCGCAGGAACTCGCCACATATGGTCACGACCTCGCTGAGCTGGAGCATATCTGCAGCCACCATCAGCTCCTGCACGTTCTCCACCGTCACGTCTATGGAGCCTGCAGAACCGTATAGAGAGAACCACACTTAATACCAGGCCTGTGATCTAGAGGGTAACAGAGTTACCACGGTAACAATCTCCGTCTTATTACTAGAATATTGTTACTCAACAGCATTACTCCATAATTATTCCTCAAACCTTTTCATACCATTTATTACTCTGTTATTATTGAAATATTCCTGTTATTACTATAGACATATGACTTATGACTGAAATACTGTTATGCGGTTATTACTAAAATATAACTGTTATTACTGAAATATTACTGTTATTATGCTGTTATGAAATATTCAATATATAGATTGTTATCATAGTTATTGAAGTATTACTGTTATTACTGAAATACTGTTATTACTATAGACATATGACTTATTACTGAAATACTGTTATTATTGAAGTATTACTGTTATTACTCCGTTATTACTCCAGGGTTTACTCCAAGCATAAATACAGCGCCGTGGTTCAGAGCAGAGAGCTGTTCACTGCTTTATTTTATTTGATCGTTTATTATTCCTCTGTTTAAAAGAGTCTCGGCTCTTCGTGTTTTATGTGATTTGCCGTACGTCACACTTCCTGTGCACACACTGAAGGATGGGTAATCACAGGAAGCTACTGCCCACCCCAGGCCTGAAGCAGTAACTCCACAGGTGTCTCACTGGTATTAGGAAGGCTGTGGTGACGCTGCCCTGCAGTACCTGTGTAAATAAACTCCAGCAGCACCTGGAACACCTCCGCCTCCACCCCGGCGATATGCACCTCCTCCTCATGAGCTTCACTCATCCCCCCGGAGAACAGCGCGCTGAAGTACGGGCCGCTGGCCGCCAGGACCAGCCGGTGGACCTGGAACACGCGCCCGCCCACCAGCAGCCGCACGTCACAGAAATCCGAGCGCAGGCGCAGCCGGTTGATGTGGGCGAGCAGGAGGCGGGCGTGCTGCTCCGACATGTAGCCGGTCCGCTCCGCTGTGTGACTGGTCACCGTAGCCCCAGTGATGTCACTTCCTCCAGGCAGCGCGGTGAAGGCAGAAGTGCAGGCGGACGACATGGCGGCGCTGAATGTGGCCGGGTGGCGGGACGGGAAGTCTCTCTGTTACTGTTCTGCTGCAGCAGCACCGCGGGTCCACCAAACCATCCCTCAGCTCTCAGTCTGAAACAGTGAAGGTCAATGAAGGGTCAGTGAAATCACCTGCCAGCAGCTCACACCCTGCATCTCTCCTGCACTGTCCTCTCTATTACCCTTTACTCAGCCGCACAGCAGGTGGCTGTATCCATCAGTGTCCACCCTGTTCGTATGTTCTCCAGCTGCTAATCCTCAGCCCTGACCTCCAGCTTGCTCCTGGTACACAAACAGGTAGATATATACACATTAAAGGGACAGAAGTATTGGGACACTGCTCATTCACTGCTTATTCTGAAATCAGTGGTATTAAAGAGCTGATCCTGCTTCTGTTGGAGTAACTGTCTCTACTGTCCAGAGAAGAAGACTTTCTACTAGATTCTGGAGGAAGAGCATTGCAGTGAGGATTTGATTGCATTCAGCCACAAGAGCGTTAGTGAGGTCAGGATGTTGGAGGATGATCACCACCACCCCACCTCATCATCCCCAACTCATCCCATCCAAAAGTACTGGATGGAGCTCCTCCACCATCACTCCAGAGAACACAGCTCCTCCACTGCTCCACAGCTCCTCAATGCTGGGGGTCTTTATACCCCTCTAGCCCACGCCTGGCATTATTAGGCAGCATGGAGCCAATAGGGTCATGATGTTGATCTGCTCCAGAGAGTCCTATTCTATTGGCAGTACTTCTTCTCTACAGGGACTAGACAAGCTGTGTGTGCATTTGCACATCTGTGTCAGCAATGGGTGCAGCTTAAAGTAGCTGAATACATTTATCAGAAGGGGTGTCCACAAACTTTTGGACAGCTGTTTACACAGACGCTGATGCAGACCAATACACACAAGCATAGCATCATTTAACACACACTAATACACACATTAATACAGCATCATTCACACACACACACACACACACACACACACACACACACACACACAGAGAGAGACACTCCTTTCTGTTCTACACACTGAACACAGTAACACTGCAGGGGTAATGATGAGCACTTACCGCTCGGTGTATCAGTGCGGGGTGTGTGTGTGTGTGTGTGTGTGAGTGTGTGTGTGTGTGTGTGTGTGTGTGTGTATTTCTGAGCTGTTGTTTGGAGCACCCCTAGTTTCCGCATCTCCATCGATTGCTCTCCTCTCCGCTCGCCGCCCTGCAGCAGACTGAATGAGTAGAGCTCCGAGCGATAATCAATGTAAATAAATGTAAATAAAGCCGATTATTAATAATCAGTTACACGCATTCCTACTTAGTTTATATCTGCAAATGTAATAAAAATAAACTCACACTTAAAAAGATAAAAGAATTGCGCGCTGTATGCTGCGGTAATGTAACGCTGTCACCGACAGGTGGCGCCGTGTGACCGTTTTCTACTGGCAGAACAGTGAAATAAAAACACTTAAAAACATCAACTACTTATTATTTACTGAGTCACTAGAACCCAGAGCCAGCATACCCTCCATATACTGGTTCATACTGGTCTGACCCTGCGGGCAAATGACAGCACATACTGGTGTAGACCTCCACTCTGACTGAAGGTCTTCCTCTCTGGACAGTAGAGACAGGTCCTCCAATAGAAGCAGGATCCGCTCTTTAATAGCCTTCATGTCAGGAGAAGCAGTGGATGAGCAGGTGTCCCAATACTTCTGTCCAGTGTCTCTCAGTCTCTCTCAGTCTCCCTCAGTCTCTCTCACTGTCTCACTCAGTCTCTCTCAGTCTCTCTCAGTGTCTCTCAGTCTCCCTCAGTCTCTCTCAGTCTCTCTCAGTCTCTCTCAGTGTCTCTCAGTCTCCCTCAGTCTCTCTCAGTCTCTCTCAGTGTCTCTCAGTCTCCCTCAGTGTCTCTCAGTCTCTCTCAGTCTCTCTCAGTGTCTCTCAGTCTCCCTCAGTCTCTCTCACTGTCTCACTCAGTCTCTCTCAGTCTCTCTCAGTGTCTCTCAGTCTCCCTCAGTCTCTCTCACTGTCTCACTCAGTCTCTCTCAGTCTCTCTCAGTGTCTCTCAGTCTCCCTCAGTCTCTCTCACTGTCTCACTCAGTCTCTCTCAGTCTCTCTCAGTGTCTCTCAGTCTCCCTCAGTCTCTCTCAGTCTCTCTCAGTGTCTCTCAGTCTCCCTCAGTGTCTCTCAGTCTCTCTCAGTCTCTCTCAGTCTCCCTCAGTCTCTCTCACTGTCTCACTCAGTCTCTCTCAGTCTCTCTCAGTGTCTCTCAGTCTCCCTCAGTCTCTCTCAGTCTCTCTCAGTGTCTCTCAGTCTCCCTCAGTCTCTCTCAGTCTCTCTCAGTGTCTCTCAGTCTCCCTCAGTGTCTCTCAGTCTCTCTCAGTCTCTCTCAGTCTCTCTCAGTCTCCCTCAGTGTCTCTCAGTCTCTCTCAGTCACCCTCAGTCTCCCTCAGTCTCCCTCAGTCTCTCTCAGTCGTTCTCAGTCTCTCTCAGTCTCCCTCAGTCTCTCTCAGTCTCTCTCAGTCTCCCTCAGTGTCTCTCAGTCTCCCTCAGTCTCTCTCAGTCACCCTCAGTCTCCCTCAGTGTCTCTCAGTCTCTCTCAGTCTCTCTCAGTCACCCTCAGTCTCTTTCAGTCTCCCTCAGTGTCTCTCAGTCTCTCTCAGTCTCTCTCAGTCTCCCTCAGTCTCCCTCAGTCTCTCTCAGTCGTTCTCAGTCTCTCTCAGTCTCCCTCAGTGTCTCTCAGTGTCTCCTTCAGTCTCCCTCAGTGTCTCTCAGTCTCTCAGTCTCTCTCAGTCTCCCTCAGTGTCTCTCAGTCTCTCTCAGTGTCTCTCAGTCTCTCTCAGTCTCCCTCAATGTCTCTCAGTGTCTCTCAGTCTCTCTCAGTCTCCCTCAGTGTCTCTCAGTGTCTCCTTCAGTCTCCCTCAGTGTCTCTCAGTCTCTCTCAGTGTCTCTCAGTCTCTCTCAGTCTCCCTCAGTGTCTCTCAGTCTCTCTCAGTGTCCCTCAATGTCTCTCAGTGTCTCCTTCAGTCTCCCTCAGTGTCTCTCAGTCTCCCTCAGTGTCTCTCAGTCTCTCTCAGTGTCTCTTACTGTCTCACTCAGTCTCTCTCAGTCTCTCTCAGTGTCTCTCAGTCTCCCTCAGTCTCTCTCAGTCTCTCTCAGTGTCTCTCAGTCTCCCTCAGTGTCTCTCAGTCTCTCTCAGTCTCTCTCAGTCTCTCTCAGTGTCTCTCAGTCTCCCTCAGTCTCTCTCAGTCTCCCTCAGTCTCCCTCAGTCTCTCTCAGTCGTTCTCAGTCTCTCTGTCTCTCTCAGTCTCCCTCAGTCTCTCTCAGTCTCTCTCAGTCTCACTCAGTCTCTCTCAGTGTCTCTCAGTCTCCCTCAGTCTCTCTCAGTCGTTCTCAGTCTCTCTCAGTCTCCCTCAGTCTCACTCAGTCTCTCTCAGTGTCTCTCAGTCTCCCTCAGTCTCACTCAGTCTCTCTCAGTCGTTCTCAGTCTCTCTCAGTCTCCCTCAGTGTCTCTCAGTCTCTCTTAGTCTCCCTCAAGTGTCTCTCAGTCTCTCTCAGTCTCCCTCTGTGTCTCTGTGTCTCAGAGAGTGGTCAGAGTTTACTGATGTTAATGGAAACATCATATTAAAGTGTTATGATATTTTTATGGTCTTTTAAGAGTGTTTTCCTTTTTTCTCCCAGTTCCTTTGATTCTCCCTGTAACACACATGAGCCACTGCCTCTTTGTAAACTGCAGCTGGTGTGGCAACGCTGGGCAGGCGGGCCGGCCATGATCAGAGAAAAGCCCCCCAGCTCCACCCCACCAGCCATCAGACTACCCAGCCTGTGCCGGCCAACATCATTTAAGAGTGATGAGGGGAGAGAGCGCCATCTACCCACCCGGTGGTCATGGTGGCAGCTCATTAGACAGCTGAGCCGCTCAGAGCTCCCAGCTTAAATTCTTTAAGGGTTCTACAGGGTGAGAACATTCCTTTGAGATTCTGGTAAATGGTTCTGGTCCGCTGAGGAACACTGACCTCGCTGTCATGTTTGTGAAACCAGTCTGAGATCAGTTTGTTTGTTTATGATTTTTATGATGAACTGATAATCAACAGGATATATCCCATCTACATGGTGCAATTTATTCATTAATTGAAAAATAAAAGATACATAGATTATCCAGATCATTAAGACCACCTGTCTACAACACTGACGTTCCTCCACATGCCAGCAAAACAGCTCCCCCTACAGACCTCTGAAGGTGGTACCTGTGGTATTTACACCAAGATCTTCCAGTAGATCCTTTAAGTCCTCTAAGTTGAGAGGCTGAGCCACTGAGCGCTTAGACAGTGGACAGGGGTCAGCAGGGGCGCCAGCCTGCAGCTATGCACAGCAGGGGGCGCTGCAATGTGTGTTGTGGTACGTTCCTCCTTCTGTAACCTTCAGTAAAACCTTCTGGTTTTGTGCTGGAGTAGAATTTCTGTCGGCTCCATCCAGAGGGAAATGTCTACCGATGAGCAGAGGGGTCCTCAGGTTGACCGAGGCGTTTGGGAGATGCCCGGACCCCTCCGTCGTCTGGACCTAATGAACAGACCCTGTGTCTCAGGTCTTCACGCTCAGCTCTGGTACCACATCATAGATAAAGGCACAACAGAAGCAGAATTATTAAGTTAATCCCAGATTTATTATTGTTTTAATTCTGAACAAATCACATCACTGTTACAATCATAACCAGTAAAGGCACATCTGGACAGAGTAGCTCCAAAGGCAGAACTGAATTCTTAAGATTTGCTGTAAAAATACGTGTTGCATAGCCTGCGAAATCCTCTCATCTGTAATAAAATGGGATTATTGCATAGCCTTTAAAACTCGAGACCTTGTTTCTGCTGCAGGTGAAGTTCTAATTGCTTGACTTCAGGAGAACTTGGCATGGTAACACTTTAACATTATTGCACATGATATCAGGGTTCAGGTATTTTCCCGTTTCACTGCATACCGTCCCTCACTGCGTACAGCTCATATACAAATTCACTGCAGACACGATGTGCCTGGATTTCTTATAAAATACTCAAAAACTCCACATTTTTAAAACTACTCGTCTCTATATTTATATACAGTGTTAAATATTATCTCTCGGAACACAAGTGCAGGTTCTAACCTCAACACAATAAATACTACCCTTCTACACATGGTTACTGTTTACGTGTTAACTGTCCTACTCTAGAGCTTCAGCTGAATGTAGTCTACACAGTAACTGCTGCTTCAACTTCAGAGGATCCACGTCAACCCCGTGTGACTGGTGGTTTTCAGGACAACGTCTAAGCTAAGTGTAAGCTGCATCTTATATTTTGTTGATGTTCAATTTGAGGTTCAATAAACTCAGAATCTCCATTGTTTTACAGTCGACAGAGAAATGCATGAAGAAATCCTGGAGGTTCATTGCAATGCGTTCAAGATTGTGAAGAGAGTTCCTACTGTGAAGAACATCAAAAACTGATAACAGCTGAGTGTCCAGGTGTCCTGGCTTGCGTAAAGATAATACCTCCTATGGATGAGCTAAGCTAGAGTGAATCTAAGACTGAACAACTGTACAGAAATCAAATAAATTAACTGAATCCACAGTCCATAATAAAACACCTCATCGGACTTCTGAAATGGTGCATGCTTTAAAAACAAGAGAAAAATGACACCAAACACACGACGTGGATCAGAACTTGCTCTAAGATCTACTCTAAGGGTTGGTAAGCACAAGAAGAAGACGCATCGTGAAGCGATGGATGTTGTCTTGTGTTCTTGAAACTGGATCCAGAACAAGAGTGAAAGGTTGGTAGATGTTCTAATCTCCTAAACTGTTTGTCCAGAGAAGATAGGGACTGACGGAACCGAGTCACGTCTCTAGAACGGGCTACGACGTTTGATTCAGGAGAGTGTTTTTAGTGTAAACGCCTAAATCCATACAGACGTCTTTCCATTCTTGACAATTGTCCCAGCCTTATCTGGGCCAGCTTTGGGTCGGGCACCCTGCTTTTCCTGGGCTGTGTTAACCCGGTTCTGCTCGGCCACCGTGGCACCAGATGCAGGGCTGCTGGTTCTGGACGTCTGAGGGTTTTTGGCGTTGTACGTTTGAAAAGCCATGTCCAGCTGCTCCTGTGCGACACGCAAGTGCCGGTGCAAGCTGGCCAGATCCGATGGAATATTCTCATCCGGACTGGTGCAGTGCTGCTCCTGTCCCACTCCGGCCAAGTTCTGCTCATGGGAGAGGAGGCTGTTGGCCATGCGGATCGCGGGTTTGTCTGACTTGATCACAAGGTTGTACCCCGGTGGAGAGGCTGGGATGTTCCTGGAGTACGGGTAACCGTAGGGATGGTGTCGGCCCTGGCTTCGGCGCTTGCGGATCGTGTCCCGGAAGGAGCCAATTCCCAGGTGGAACATCTCGCATACATTCAGCACCAGACAGAGGCAGCTCACCACGTACATGATGAGCAGGAAGATGGTCTTCTCTGTCGGTCGCGACACGAAGCAGTCCACCTTGTGCGGGCAAGGTACTTGGTTGCAAACGTACGAGGGGTTCACGCGGAATCCGTAAAGCAGGTACTGACCCACGAGGAAGCCCACCTCAAACACGGCGCGGGACAGCAGCTGGAGCACGTAGATCCTCAACAGACCCTCCTGCATGATCCTGCGGCGCCCGTCATGCTTGGGAGGATCTTGACTGGTACTCTTCTCCACCTCCGGCTTGACTTCCTGGACCTCGAGGATGAAAATGAGAATGTTTATTAGGTAAGTGGTCGGGTGGACAAGTGTCCTGCACAAACATGTCATTGGTCACGCAGTAGATGTTGCAATATACACTATATGGACAAAAGTATTGGGACATTCCTTGTTTCTTCTGAAATCAAGTATTAAAAGAGCTGATCCTGCTTCTGTTGGAGGAACTATCTCTACTGTCCAGGGAAGAAGACTTTCTACTAGATTTTGGTACATTGCTGTGAGGATCTGATCCACAGTTCTTCCACTGCTCCACAGCTCCTCAATGCTGGGGGGCTTTATACCCCTCTAGCCCACGCCTGGCATTAGGCAGCATGGAGTCAATAGGGTCATGATGTTGATCTGCTCCAGAGAGTCCTATTCTATTGGCAGTACTTCTCAACATGGGGTTAGACAATTTTGTCATGGTCCTGTGGCCCTCAACTGTGGACAGCAAGACTTTAGTGTGTTCCATTTCTTGGATTTCAAAAGGGGTGCTCCTGAGCACCCTCTATGCACCCTTCTGGTCTTCAGCAATTTAGCAGCGGCCTCTAACTCAGAATTCTTTGAGATACAGGCAAGGACAAGTCAGATATGATTATAATCTGAATTCTGGCACTGCAGAGAAGCAAACTGGCTTTCTCGCTGGCTTTGGCACATGCAGAGCCTACAAGTAGCACGAGTCTGTCCTCGATGCACACTGTTAAATCTAGAGCCCTTGAACAACCCTGATGCCCTTGCCATCTATGTCAAGACAAGTCAGGTAGCACTTTTAACTGCAGGTGTTTCTGGAGGGTCCAGAAAGGTCTGGGTCTGAGCAGTGGCAGACCAAGAGGTTGGAACCTTGAGAAATGACCTTTAGCTCTTAACCAGTTGGGAGTCTTATCAATGGACTGCTATTGGTGTAGAGTGGTTCGATTGCCTGGCTGGGGAATTTAACCCTACTCTGCCACAGGGACAGTGGTGTTGTTACCCACTACACTGTACCACCATACCACCAGGCCCAAATAGCCGCCTCAGGCTATGAGAGGACAATCATCAACATCAACAGTGGTGCAATGTGCCAATACCTCCAGCGCATCTTCATAGATCATTGGCTCTGCGTCATCATCATCCTCCTCCTCCTCTAGAACCTCCTCCAAGTGATGCCCAGCCCTCCAGCGGCCCCTGCGGCTCCTTCTTTGCTGCCGCTGCTGTTTGCGGCGCTCCTCCTCCGAGGTGCGGGCGATCTTGTGGATGGCGTAGCCCAGGTACATGACGGAGGGTGTGGAGATCATGATGATCTGGAAGACCCAGAAGCGGACGTGCGAGAGCGGGGCGAAGGAGTCGTAGCAGACGTTGTCGCATCCAGGCTGCTTGGTGTTGCAGATGAACTTGGTCTGTTCGTCCGAGTAGATGGACTCCCCGCCAACGGCCGTCAGCACGATGCGGAAGACGATGAGGACCGTGAGCCACACCTTCCCCACAAATGTGGAGTGGTTATGGATCTCCTCCAAGAGACGTGTGAGAAAGCTCCAACTCATGTTGGTCATAGAGGCTCTTCACCTATGATCTACAGAGAGAGAGAGAGAGAGAGAAAGAGGGGTTGTTTCTCACAGTCTGTAAAAATAGTCTATTACAATTACTAAAACACTACATGTCCAAATGTTTGTGGACACCCCTTCTAATAGTGCACCCATTGCTGACACAGATGTGCAAATGCACACACAGCTTGTCTAGTCCCTGTAGAGAAGAAGTACTGCCAATAGAATAGGACTCTCTGGAGCAGATCAACATCATGAGGAGTGGAGGAAGTGTGTTCTCTGGAGTGATGGTGGAGGAGCTCCATCCAGTACTTTTGGGATGAGTTGGACATCCTGACCTCCATATGGTGTATTTTATAGGAAAAACAGTACATTAGATAACACTATATCAAATTTTGAGCATTGTGGTGAGAATTTGATTGCACACATCGACAAGAGTGTTAGTGAGGTCAGGATGTTGGATGATGATCACCACCCCACCTCATCATCCCCAACTCATCCCAAAAGTACTGGATGGAGCTCCTCCACCATCATTCCAGAGAACACAGTTCCTCCACTGCTCCACAGCTCCTCAATGCTGGGGGGCTTTATACCCCTCTAGCCCACGCCTGGCATTAGCTTGTGTAGAGCTGTAACAGTGAAACCTGAATGCCAGGCTAACAGCACTGCAGTCTGGATCCAGACCTCCCAGATGAAGGCGAGAGCGATTAGCAACACTATTACATATGGAAAGGAGAACAGACGAACCCGCTCGGTTTACTGTTTACCCTACTGCTCCTGCTGCCCGCTCCCACTCCTTTAACTGTGTCTGCTAAAAGCCTCTGATGGGAAAGTAGGCCAGAGTAGCTCCTGACATTAGCAGTAGGCAGACGCCCTCATATTAGCGGACGCTGCAGTATGCTAGCTCCATCGTGAGCGCTATATTAGCACTGCGCTAAAGGGAAAGCTATAAAATATCTATTCTATAACATTAGCTCTGATTACAGCTGTAGATAAAACGTCTGCAGAGCCACACAAGGCCAGCTGAACTCCTGCATGGCTCAGTTCCAGCCAGTAGGCTAACTCAGTTAGCTTGCTAACCTGGTTATCTGGAGAGCTCTGAAGCCTGTATGACTGAAATGTGGAGATTTATTAAGATCTAAGGATGTAGCTGATTTAAGGTTTACGTTCGTGCTGGCGTAGTAGCCTGCTAGCATCTTACACGGCCTTGATTCTGCACCCATCAGCCAGTA
This sequence comes from Salminus brasiliensis, assembly GCF_030463535.1. Classification (NCBI taxonomy): domain Eukaryota; kingdom Metazoa; phylum Chordata; class Actinopteri; order Characiformes; family Bryconidae; genus Salminus; species Salminus brasiliensis. The sequence goes on along the minus strand of NC_132886.1, from coordinate 900,090 downwards.
AGAGGCTTTCCTGAACATTCAACCAGACAAAGAACCACTTCATCTTCGGTTCTCTTCAGGACCTCTGCCTTGTGAGGAACCCTGTTTTAAAGGTGTGTGAAGTTTGAGGAACCGTACAGGTCACGGCAGACTCGGCCTGTTCGGGGGGGAATGGCTAGCTGATCTGGGTGGAGTTCAGTGGAGTGTGTTTCTGAGAGTGTGTAGAAGTGAGTGATCTGAGCTGCTGGGGAGGAACAGAGCTCTGCAGTCTGCCTGTGACACGATCCCCCGAGGAGGAGCTCAGATCTGCTCCTCCACTGAGAGTGAGAGCTCCTCCGTGAGAGCTGCGTGATCCTGTCCCAAACCAACCACCACTAATAAATGAACAGATTCTGGAGTAAAGCAGACTGAAACTTCTCCCTCCAGAATCAGAGGTTCACGCTGCTCAGCTGAAAGCTTAAACTATTCAGGACAGCTTTTTAAAAATGACAATTACAAATATGAAGATGGAGAATAAGGCTCATTTTTTATATGCTTTACATTTATGATCCACTATGTTTCTTTTTTTCTGACATCTGATAAGTTGCAGTGGGCAAAAAAGAGCAAATTGCTATTTAATTAATAATATATTAATATAATATAATATAATGTAATATAATATAATATAATATCAATTATATAATATAATTATATAACAATGAATTATATATATATGTATATAAAATATATGATTATTTAAATTCAAATATATTTACATATTTTTACTGTTTTGTTGATTTTGTCTGCTAAACATGTTTTATTCTATTGGCAGATTAAAATAATAAAAAAGCAAGCAAATTAATATTACACTCTCAGTATATTTAATTAAATAAATAAGTGGAATAATCCTATTATGTTCTAACAACTAATAAACAGCATTATTTATTGCATTGTTAAATATATGTATACACACACACACACACACACACACACACACACACACAGTTTTCCTGGAACAGCGAGGTGTCTCGGGGGTCTCTGGAGCAGTGAGAACCATCTGTACCAAACACACTCCATACTCTGCAGCGATGCGCTCATCCCCTCCACTCCTCTCTCTTTATTTCTCTGTATTCACTACCTGTCCAAAAGTATTCAGACAGCCCTTCTGCAGTCAGAGTCTGTTCAGCTTCTTTAAGATTCCCCCATGGCTCACACAGCTACATGGTCGAATCACCATAGAAACCACTGACCAATGGAAAAGCAGCGCCCTGGAGCAGCCATGATCACATGACCCTAAGGTATTCTTGACCTCACTGAGACTTATGTGGGCTGACTGCAATCAAATGTGCTGTAAAGGCTCGTCAGAAACAGCTGTATTCACTTCGTCTGCTTTATGTAAGATGTTAGATGCTTTCACTCTGCTGTGATGCAGTTCAGATGTTTTTGGTCCAGAACGCTGCAGCACGTCTTCCTCTGACTGCAGCTCTTGACGGCAGTGAGGCGGGATGGCCTGAGGACTGTGTGGGGGGGCGTCGCAGGAGAAGAGCGTTAACACGACAGCTCCCGCCTCTCCAATTAGACAACCTTCATTAGACGAGATGTGCTTTTCTGACAGCGCTGCACTTTTTCACTCACAGAGCTTCACTCCACACTCAGCACAGCGCTGCTCCCTATTCCCAGCTCAGACTCAGCCTCCTGTACCCTGAAACAGGGTTCACATCTACTAACCCTTAAATTTCATCTGTACAGTGACAGCAGTGTGGCAGCAGTGTGGCAGCAGTGTGAGAGCAATGTGGCAGCAGTGTGGCAGCAGTGTGGCAGCAGTGTGGCAGCAGTGTGAGAGCAGTGTGGCAGCAGTGTGGCAGCAGTGTGAGAGCAGTGTGGCAGCAGTGTGAGAGCAGTGTGGCAGCAGTGTGGCAGCAGTGTGGCAGCAGTGTGAGAGCAGTGTGGCAGCAGTGTGGCAGCAGTGTGAGAGCAGTGTGGCAGCAGTGTGGCAGCAGTGTGGCAGCAGTGTGAGAGCAGTGTGGCAGCAGTGTGAGAGCAGTGTGGCAGCAGTGTGGCAGCAGTGTGAGAGCAGTGTGGCAGCAGTGTGAGAGCAGTGTGGCAGCAGTGTGGCAGCAGTGTGACAGCAGTGTGACAGCAGTGTGGCAGCAGTGTGGCAGCAGTGTGAGAGCAGTGTGGCAGCAGTGTGAGAGCAGTGTGAGAGCAGTGTGGCAGCAGTGTGAGAGCAGTGTGGCAGCAGTGTGAGAGCAGTGTGGCAGCAGTGTGAGAGCAGTGTGAGAGCAGTGTGGCAGCAGTGTGAGAGCAGTGTGGCAGCAGTGTGGCAGCAGTGTGAGAGCAGTGTGGCAGCAGTGTGAGAGCAGTGTGGCAGCAGTGTGACAGCAGTGGCAGCAGTGTGACAGCAGTAACAGTTTACGCCTACTTTTTATTTTTACATTAAAAAAGGGTCATTTTACTTCTGCTTTTGAGTTTACATTAAAAATGTCATTTTAATTTTACTCAGTGGAAAAGTGATATTTTAGTCCCCTGGGGGAGAGAGTTACGGCAAGTATTTCTTTCTTTTCCAAAAAAGAGAATGTGAGAATGTAAAGACCACCCCTCCAATAAGAACAGAGGAAACATCAGTCCCTCTTTTTAGGGTTTAATTGCCACAGGAGGTCATTCCTACCTGTGCCCATCAAACTCTATAGCTACTCCCTCAATGTGTGACACAACAGTTCATCTTTATATGTGCAATAATAATAGTACTGTAATTCAGTTTAATTTGGATGCAATAATTTTCCATATTTATTATCACAGTTATTACCAATATGATACTATAATATATATATATATTTCAAGTTTCTCTATTTCTTCTAAATATATGTATAGAGTGTTTATTTATAGTGTGTTTATTTATTTGTTTATACAAATGGCTGCAACTGTAACAACTGCAGTTTCCTTCCTGGGATCAATAAAATATTTCTGATTCTGAATGATCAATATCATTTATCATTTATTAAATATTATTTATCAATAATTAATGAATAGTTCTGATCAGAGGATCAGCTCAGCTCCAAATCTGAATTAATCTGAATTAACTAGAAATAAAAATGATGTTGTGGATACACACGGTAAGGAAGATGAGAGGGTCTTTGTGTTCCCAACAGTGGTGTGTCCTCTGGTACGCAGATGCTGTATGTGGTTCAGCTTCAGATGCAGCAGAAGAGCACTGTCATACAAACGGGTACGAAGAAAACGAAGGACTACACGAGCCACTCGCATTAACACTAACAATTTACATAATTCTCATAAACATTTCCCACTCGTCCTGAGAGGCTAATATCACCAACAGGGCCGGGAACCAATGTTTGATTTAGTGTAAATATTTACATACTTCCTTCGCAGATGAGGTCCCGAGTTTTATCCCGGGAAGCGGTGAAGACCCCAAGTCTGATCTGCTCAAACACACAGTGCACACAGCTATTGACTTTACACAGAGCATGCAGGTTTCTTCATGGACACAAAAAGATATAGATGGCTTTAAAATACACCATGTGGCCAAAAGTATCTGGACAGTCCTTCTATTGACTGAGTTCAGCTGCTTTAAGGTGCCCTCATTCCTAACATCATAGTATCACCTGTATAGAAAATCACTGACCAACAGGACGGGACTCTCTGGAGTAACCATCATCACATGATCCTAAGCCCAATGCCGAGAATGGTCTAGAGGGTTATAAAGCCCCCATCACTGCGCTGTGGTGGTCTCTGGAGAGATGATGGAGCTTTGGCATGAGTTGGAGTGTCATAACTAATCATCTGACATCATTACCCAAACTCACTGATGCCCTCACTCATGTGGGACTGAATGCAATCAAATCCTCCTCATATCAATGTTCTAATATCTAGGGTAACGTCGTCCCAGAAGAGTAGACGCTGTTCCTGCAGCATTTTGCTGAAAATTCCAGGAGATCTGCTGCCACATGATTGGCTGATTAGATAACTGAATAAATGTGTAGGTGTTTCTAAGATGTTCCTAATACATTGTCTGTCCTCACCAACCTTGGAACTGCTGACTCTGCACAGCAGTGGATTGCATCCTACATAAAGAGGCACTCTGACCAGGTAATATGGGTAATCTTCTTCATATAGATCCTCCCCTGGTGACCCACAAGGCTTGGTACTCAGTCCTCTTCTGTTTTCACGCTACACTTGCTCTCCTGGTGCAGTAATATCACCTCAGGGGTTCTCCTATTGCTTTCTCTTGCCCTATCTTGACTTGTTCTAGCTGACATCTTATCATGAATGGCAACCAATCACCTGGAGCCCAACCCCAGCAAGACTGAGCTGCTGTACATCCCTGAAACAACAGCTTATCACCAAGACCATGTCCTTCAAAAACTCGCTGGTCACTCCATCTGCAGAAGCACAAAGTCTTGGCATCATTGTGGATGACCAGTTCTGGGTCTTGACTCATGTTTCAAACCTGACTCAGCCATTCAGATCTCTTCTCTGCAACATGCGGAGAACATTACTCACTCAGGTGCTTGTTAAGTCAGTCATCATCTCAAGACTTGGCTACTGCAGCTTTCTCCTGACTGGTCCTCCTCTAGCTACCATCAGGCCCTTCAGCAGATTTTAAACACCGGTCTACAACGTCCACAACTGGACCCGCCCTTCCCTACCTGATGGCATTGGTCAAAACCTGATCATACCAAGCCACAGAGCTTCAAGCTTGACCCACTATTCTTTAGGGCGTATGGAAAACAAGGATCTAGACTTTTCTCAGTCCTGGAACCGTAGTGTTGGAACAGCCAGGTCTGACGTTCAGCCACAGTGTAGTGTATGTACTGTATGTGCTGTGAGCAGTGTGTATCTCTGTGTATGGATATCAGTCAGCTTAAAGGTATCTCTGGATTCTAGCGTGTTTACACTCATAAATCCCAAATGCAATAAATGTAAATATAAGACTGATATCATTTCATAGTTTTAACATTTGTTCTGTTCTCTGTACAGTGTTTATTAACTGCTTCCAATAATTAGTTTATTTCATAATTCACTGAAATCTCCAAACCTCTTTTAAACTTGGAACCTTTTTAGAATCAGATGTGAACTGTCAGTGCGTTACATAACACCACCAGCCCAGACTGCGCTGACAGGCTAAACAGTGGGCTCTAAAGAACAGCACAAACAAATCCACAGCAATTCTACAAGATTTCCTACAAGATCTCTATAAGAATCACACTGGTATAATTATTATTACTATAGTTTAATTATTTACTACAGGACACTACACCAGTATTATACACCACTATAGTTTACTACAGGACACTACACCAGTATTATACACCACTATAGTTTACTACAGAACACTACACCAGTATTATACACCACTATAGTTTACTACAGGACACTACACCAGTATTATACACCACTATAGTTTACTACAGGACACTACACCAGTATTATACACCACTATAGTTTACTACAGGACACTACACCAGTATTAAACATCACTATAGTTCACTACAGGACACTACACCAGTATTATACACCACTATAGTTCACTACAGGACACTACACCAGTATTATACACCACTATAGTTTACTACAGGACACTACACCAGTATTATACACCACTATAGTTTACTACAGGACACTACACCAGTATTATACACCACTATAGTTCACTACAGGACACTACACCAGTATTATACATCACTATAGTTCACTACAGGACACTACACCAGTATTATACATCACTATAGTTCACTACAGGACACTACACCAGTATTATACATCACTATAGTTCACTACAGGACACTACACCAGTATTAAACATCACTATAGTTTACTACAGGACACTACACCAGTATTATACACCACTATAGTTCACTACAGGACACTACACCAGTATTATACATCACTATAGTTCACTACAGGACACTACACCAGTATTATACACCACTATAGTTTACTACAGGACACTACAGGACACTACACCAGTATTATACACCACTATAGTTTACTACAGGACACTACACCAGTATTATACATCACTATAGTTTACTACAGGACACTACACCAGTATTATACACCACTATAGTTCACTACAGGACACTACACCAGTATTATACATCACTATAGTTCACTACAGGACACTACACCAGTATTATACACCACTATAGTTTACTACAGGACACTACACCAGTATTATACACCACTATAGTTTACTACAGAACACTACACCAGTATTATACATCACTATAGTTTACTACAGGACACTACACCAGTATTATACACCACTATAGTTTACTACAGGACACTACACCAGTATTATACACCACTATAGTTCACTACAGGACACTACACCAGTATTATACATCACTATAGTTCACTACAGGACACTACACCAGTATTATACACCACTATAGTTCACTACAGGACACTACACCAGTATTATAGATAAGAACACTATAGTAATACAGTAATATATTATTTAAACGATTAATTTATAAATCACTCTTATTTAATAAATAAATCTCACTCTCAAACTTATTCAGAATTATTTTAAACCATATTTTCTCCAGTTTCTCAGTCACAGAAAAGAATGACCTTACCTTTAAGCTTGCAAATTGGTCTCCATAGTTTCACATATATATCTTCAAAATAGTAAACATTCTCAATGATCAATGGTAATCAATATAAAAAGGTTTTATTCCAAGTCATTTTGGAATATTGAGGCTGGTCCATTTAGTATTTAGAAAATGATCACAACTTTCCTGCAAGAACAATATATAACAGTAATCTAATATATAACAGAATCATCTGAGGAACCTTCTTTACTGAGTGTAATTTAAATGTAATTTGAGCTCTAGAACCTCTGTGGTGTAAAAACACAATAAATCAAATGTAATAAAAACGCCTCTCTCTAAGCAACAGGTTCCAAACTGATGTCCTGCTGATGATCATTCATCAGCTCCTGGCAGAAGGTTTCCTGAACCCACCTTGAGAAGTTGTGAGGCGGCTCCATTGGGCTGCAGGTTTACTCCAGCCGTTAGAGCGATGCTGTTAAATTCCTGTTCTCCTGCTTTCTCTCTGCCATGGCTGTTCCTCCATCCAGCCTGCACTGGAGCTCCAACACTGAGCTGCTTCCACAAGCAGGATTCTTTTCCCACCTCTATTCGGACAAGCTCCACCCCTCTACACAGTGTATGGATGGTGGTGTCCGATCTCCTGGACTATGGATGGACTGCCTGTGAGTATGAACTACTGGCCAATCCCAGAGCAGGAGGCAGGGCATGTCGGAATGAGGTTGAAAAAATAAATGACCCCGAATGGCACAAAAGACCTCCAACAGCCTTGAGAAAGAGTGAGGATAAGGATGAAAGAAGACGAGGGAGGAAGAAAATGAGCCTCCAGACAATGACCCCTAACATCTGCAAGGTCACTCTCCGAGGTTTGAGTCTATCAAGCCACACTCAACCATCTACCATAAGCTCAAAAGGGTTCTAACAGCAGGTTCTAGAGCTTCAAGGTGAAACCACAAGGTACGTGTTTCTAATAAAGTGGCCAGTGAGAGGAAGCACAAGGTAGGTGTTTCTAATAAAGTGGCCAGTGAGAGGAAGCTCAAGGTAGGTGTTTCTAATAAAGTGGACACTGAGGAAACACAAGGTAGGTGTTTCTAATAAAGTGACCAAGGAGTGAAACCACAAGGTAGGTGTTTCTAATAAAGTGGCCAATGAGTGGAAGCACAAGGTAGGTGTTTCTAATAAAGTGGCCAGGGAGTGGAAGCACATGGTAGGTGTTTCTAATAAAGTGGCCAATGAGTGGAAGCATAAGGTAGGTGTTTCTAATAAAGTGGCCACTGAGAAAACACAAGGTGGGTGTTTCTAATAAAGTGGCCAGTGAGAGAAAGCACACAGTAGATGTTTCTAATAAAGTGGCCAGGGAGGAAACACAAGCTAGGGGTTTCGAGGTCACTGCATAGTAATTGAGGAGCTGCAGCGCCCCCTAATGCCTCGCATTGCTGCCAGTGGAGAGGGATCACTGCTATGGTGCAGATCTGCTGCTGTGTATCTGCCAGGTATGTCCTGTCATGTCCAGTGTCATAATATTTAGATGTGAAGGTGAGGCAGAGCCAGGGCAGTCCTCAGTGATGCAGTGCTGCAGTGTTTACACTGCGAAATCTCTTCACAGGCCACGCAGGAACCGGCGGTGTTCTCTGGGGTGACACTCTTTCAAGTGTCGCTTTTCCTTTTAGGAATGTTTTCTCTGCCAGGCTGGACGGCTGTCTGGTCTTGCGTCTGTCACCCAGCAACAGGTCGGGAAATAAAACTCTGGCCTTCTTGATTTAATCCCACCAATATAACCATGTTTTATGTCTTGGCTCGTCTCCTCTGTAACTGAAATCTGGCAGGCTATCTGTACCACTGAAATAGCTCTCCATGTTCTCCTGTATTAGGAGTAATCGGGCCTGTGCAGTGTAAGGATTAAGCCTCTGGGTTTTCTCAGCACAGCTATATTCTCCTGCAGGCCTCACAGCTCCTCCTCTGACCTTTTTATCTGCAAACATCAGCACTGTTTAAATATCAGAAACGGTCCCAGTCAAAAGTTCAAAAGTGAAGCGACAGAGTAGGTGTTTCTAATAAATTGACCATTGGCTGGAGATGTGGTGGAGCTTCAAGTTTCTCAGGGGAAGACTGTGCTAGTTTTAAACCCTTCCAGTGCTCGTGGCATCATGATGGGGTGTCCTGGAACTGGAACTGACCCAGTGTTCATTGCTAGCCCAGCATGGCAGCTATGAAGTTTTAGGAAAACAGAGCTGGAAGCTAGTTTTTAGTCCCAAAGCCTGATATTCTATCACCTCTGTCTGCTCTACCAGCTCTATCAGCTCTATCTGCTCTATCAGCTCTAAAAAATAGATGTCTTTGTCTAATGCCCTTGATTTCAGAAGAAACTGGTACCAATACTTTTGTCCATATTGTGTGTTTATAAATAAAACATAAAATAAAATATACATGTCTAAAACAAGCAAACCCAAGTTCTTTACTGCACAGACTATTGAAGTGAAGTATTTTTAGCAATTACAGTTAAATAATCTGAACTTTACATCACTTTTAATGAGCACATTTCTGAAATTCTAGTCACTACAAAAGTCTACACATGTGGACAAAATTGTTGGTACCCCTCAGTTAATGAAAGAAAAACCCACAATGGTCACAGAAATAACTTGAATCTGACAAAAGTAATAATAAATAAAAATTCTATGAAAATTAACCAGTGAAAGTCAGACATTGATTTTCAACCATGCCTCAACAGAATTATATATAAAAAAATAAACTCATAAAACAGGCCTGGACAGAAATGATGGTACCCTTAACTTAATATTTTGTTGCACAACCTTTTGAGGTAGTCACTGCAATCAATTGATTCCTGTAACTGTCAATAAACTTCTGCACCCCTCAGCAGATATTTTGTCCCACTCCTCAACATGAGCAAACTGCTCCAGTTGTCTCGGGTTTGAAGGGAGCCTTTTCCAGACGGCATGTTTCAGCTCCTTCCAAAGATGCTCAATAGGATTTAGGTCAGGGCTCATAGAAGGCCACTTCAGAATAGTCCAGTGTTTTCCTCTTAGCCATTCTTGGGCTTTTTAGCTGTGTGTTTGGGTCATTATCCTGTTGCAAGACCCATGACCTGCGACTGAGACCAAGCTTTCTGACACTGGGCAGCACATTTCTCTATAGAATCCCTTGATAGTCTTGAGATTTCATTGTACCCTGCACAGATTCAAGACACCCTGTGCCAGATGCAGCAAAGCAGCCCCAGAACATCACAGAGTCTCCTCCATGTTTCACAGTAGGGACAGTGTTCTTTTCTTGATATGCTTCATTTTTCCGTCTGTGAACATAGAGCTGATGTGCCTTGGCAAAAAGTTTTGTTTATTTGTCTCATCTGTCCATAGGGCATTCTCCCAGAAGCTTTGGGGCTTGTCAACAAATTGGCAAATTCCAGTCTGGCTCCTTTATGCTTTGTTTTCAACAATGGTTCCTCCTTGGTCGTCTCCCATGAAGTCCCCTTTGGCTCAAACAATGACGGATGGTGTGATCTGACACTGATGTTCCTTGAGCGTGAAGTTCACCTTTAATCTCTTTAGAAGTTTTTCTGGGTTCTTTTGTTACCATTTGTATTATCCATCTCTTTGATTTGTCATCACCACATCCAGGGAGGTTGGCTACAGTCCCATGGATCTTAAATTTCTGAATAATATGTGTTACTGTAGTCACAGGAACAACAAGCTGCTTGGAGATGGTCTTATAACCTTTAGCTTTAACATGATTGTCTATAATTTTCTTTCTAATCTCATGTGACTCTTTCCTTCGCTTCCTCTGGTCCATGTTGAGTGTGGTACACACCATGTCACCAAACAGCACAGTGACTACCTGTAGCCCTATATATAGGCCCACTGACTGATTACAAGATTGTAGACACTGTGATGCTAATTAGTGAACACACCTTGATTGAACATGTCCCTTTGGTCACATTATTTTCAGGGGTTCCATCATTTCTGTCCAGGCCTGTTTAATGGGTTTACTTTTTTAAATAATTCTGTTGAAGCAATGGTTCAAGTCAATGTTGGATTTTCATTTGATCATTTTCATAGAATATTTATTTATTATTACTTTTGTCAGATTCAGGTTATTTCTGTGACCATTGTGGGTTTTTCTTTCATTAACTGAGGGGTACCAACAATTTCGTCCACATGTGTACATTTAGTTTTTATATTTAAAAGTCTCAAAATTATCTAATTAAAAAACAAGGGTCAATAATTAAGTCAATAAATAATAAGCTTACAATACATATTAAATATAAAAAATACGTAAGTAAATGTAGGTGTGAGTGTTCAAATGTATTTTTTTAAATAAAATATACAATTGCCTACAAATCTTAACATTTAAATCAACTGTAAGTTGAGTTGAAATGTAAATATTTAAGTAATGTTTGTTGTAGGTAGATATCAGATAATAAACCTTTTTTTAAAAGGTAAGAGACTAACGCTGGGGTGGAGGGGAGACCTAGAAGATACCTCTCCAGTTCCTTCAGTTAAAAAACAGAACTTGTATCTGTATCATCACCAGCTGTTTCCCCGTTCATCCACATTTAGAGACCAGTTACAGAACCACTGATTTACTGTGTTACGCTTGTGGGTGGAGCCTGGAGGAGTCAGTCAGTTGTCGTCAGTGTTCTTGTGATGATGAGTGCAGACACAGGGGGTGAAGCTGACTCTGGATCAGTGTAGGTGGTGGCGGCCTGCTTTCAGCTCCTCGTCTGCTCTGTGTCACAGCGAGGTCTGGAGGCTTCAGGAACAGCGAAGCGTCTGAAACGTCTGGACCTTCTGCTGAAACCTGTCACTATCAGCACTGCGGCTCGTCATCTCGACTGCACGCAGCGTCAAGGAGGGCTGTTTACATCACTTCCTGAGAAGCTGCTCAGGTCAGAGCCTGGGCTTCCGCTCCCTCTGACAATAACAGTAACTCCTCATGCTGACCTGCAGGGTGAAGACCACTCAGCAGGCCAGGATTTATAACAGTCTGAGTGGCTGAGAGCTGATCCACTCCACCGCTGGGACAGTATGGTAGAAAAGCCTTTCTGCCTCCTCACAGCTCCGAGTTCATCACTCTATTATTACTTTACTTCACTTCAGTTCAGCCACAAGACCCTCATTAAGACTGACCTCCTGATGCTAATGAACTGCTGTCTGCATATAATGTCATGTTACATTTCTATACAGCCCACACTCACTACTCACTACCTCTACTCAGCAATGAGGCGTATTCATTGTATTCATTGTATTTATTGTATTTATTGTACTGTCTTGTACATGGTACTTTCTGCAGTCTGTCCTGTACTGTATTATTTTTGCTCTCGTTTTGTTCCATGTTTACATTTACGTTTAAGGCGTTTAGCAGACACGCTTATCCAGAGCGATTTACAAAAGTGCTGTTTACTTAAGAATAACCTCAGCTAGTTTGAATAGACTCAAATTCAAAGATACCTCAAAGATATGTTGCTCTCTTGTTCTAGAGAAAACTGAATGAACAGAGCTGTACAGAGCTGAAATCACAATAAAAGCCTCTTGACTTGACCTGGATCTGTATACATAATATTTCTAAATAAAATAGATATTAACAAGATGAATATTTATCTTTTTAATGGATATAAAAAGACAGTATTTCAATGTTCCAATGTGTGTGACAGTTCTTCTGTTATTAGAATTGTTGAATTGTTAATTCAGTTCTTGACATGAAGATCAGTTAAGCACTTTTGGGATGAGCTGGAGTGATGAGGTTCTACTACTGCTCTGCTAAGATAAAGAGATTTGCTGGTGTTTGAAGTCTCCTTCAAAATTTGTCGCCGCAGCATGGAATTATCAGATGACATTTGAACCTCTTTTCAATGTGGATCTAGATCACATACGTGACCTTGTGACCACAATAATAATAATTTCAAGTCAGAATTTGTGTCTTTCAAAAATGAGAAACTCAGTAGGTCAGTTTTATTCCAGAGTGAAACTCAAGTTATTGATTAATAACATAAGAAATTAGTGGCTGGTTAATTGATTATCAGCTTAATAAGCCTTATGAAGGACTTTACAGGGCTTGAGTACAATATCCACCTTCAGTGCTAAACTTTAGACACCAAACATGTCAATCAAATCAGGTCACATCACATTAGCACACGTTAACTATAGAACACTATATATATGTAAGGAAAGGGGAAAGTTGTGGCTTTTTTTACATTTTTTTTAACCAAACTGTTCATTGTACTCCATCGTATTCAGACCAGCTCCACGTGTTAGAAGACATCAGGAATCTCAGTAAAGAGGAAAAGAAGAAACTTCAGTGTCACCATGTTGTTTCTGCTGCAGAATATCTTACATAACTTTTCTTTTAATTCATTCCACTCCTGGCATCTCTAGTAGATGGGGGCTTTCCGTCCAGAGGGACGCCTCCCAACCATGGAAGGCACAGAGCCATGGTTCAGTGAGCCAAAACCTGCCCATGGACCAAAGGGAGGATCCGAGGCCTGTGTGGGGCTGCTGTCCAGTCCACCCACCCAGCTGGGCCTCCAGACCCTCCAGAGGCTCTGCATGCTTCTGTTTCTCATGGCTTTCACCCTTGGGTTGGGTCATGCTAGAGTTTAAGGCTCTCCAGCGACAGACTGAAGAACATACATTATATAATCAAACCCTTACGTGGACCTATACTTCAGACTCTCCCTCCTGTCAGCTGTATATTTCCTTCATATTACTTCCCAAATAATTTACAGTAGTTAATGAATTACAAGCCATATGATTATTAGCTGAATAAATGGGGATTCAAAGGTTAAACACTTTCTGTAGTGTATTACAGTCTGTCAGAATGAGTGTGTGGATCATATGAACATTATAGAGCATTATAGAGCGCCCCCTACGCTTCCTGTAGTGTATTACAGTCTGTCAGAATGAGCGTGTGGATCATATGAACATTATAGAGCATTATAGAGCGCCCCCTACGCTTCCTGTAGTGTATTACAGTCTGTCAGAATGAGCGTGTGGATCATATGATCATTATAGAGCATTATAGAGCGCCCCCTACGCTTCCTGTAGTGTATTACAGTCTGTCAGAATGAGCGTGTGGATCATATGAACATTATAGAGTATTATAGAGCGCCCCCTACGCTTCCTGTAGTGTATTACAGTCTGTCAGAATGAGCGTGTGGATCATATGATCATTATAGAGCATTATAGAGCGCCCACTACGCTTCCTGTAGTGTATTACAGTCTGTCAGAATGAGCGTGTGGATCATATGATCATTATAGAGTGCCCCCTACGCTTCCTGTAGTGTATTACAGTCTGTCAGAATGAGCGTGAGGATCATATGAACATTATAGAGCATTACAGAGCGCCCCCTACGCTTCATGTAGTGTATTACAGTCTGTCAGAATGAGCGTGTGGATCATATGAACATTATAGAGCATTACAGAGCGCCCCCTACGCTTCATGTAGTGTATTACAGTCTGTCAGAATGAGCGTGTGGATCATATGAACATTATAGAGCATTATAGAGCTCCCCTTACACTTCCTGTAGTGTATTACAGTCTGTCAGAATGAGCGTGTGGATCATATGAACATTATAGAGCATTATAGAGCACCCCCTACGCTTCCTGTAGTGTATTACAGTCTGTCAGAATGAGCGTGTGGATCATATGAACATTATAGAGCATTATAGAGCATTATAGAGTTATATTTCTGTTTGCTGTAAAAATTGTTCTGGATGATAAAAAAGTGCATCCCACCAGCTGACCTTCACCCTTGCCAGTGTCATTTCAGAAGATCTTCTGTAGAACATAAGCTGAAGGGGCAAGGGCCATGCACGGTTCGCTTTATGTAAGAGACTGGGCGGCAACATGTGACTGCAGTTTTCCCTGCAGAGCAAGAGTGACACAAAACACCAAGCAAGAAAGCCCATAACCAAATAAATAGGCAAGTAAATAAGCAAATAAATAAATAAATAAACAAACAAACAACTCCAAAGCCCTTTTCCATCAAGCACAGAGTGTTTGGATACACTCATATAACCCCCCCCCCCCCTCCCCTCCACACGCCCAGAGTACTGGGGCTGTCCCACAGGCAGCCTGGCAGTCGTGGCCGTCTTGTCTCGTTTGGTCATTTCTGTGTCTGATATCTCCTCTCTCCGCTCGAGTCGGCCCGAGGCCGCTGCCCCGCCGAGTTCTGATGAGAACTGTAGTCCACTGAAGCGACTGCGGCCAGGAGCCCTGAGCGCCACGTCCAACCACGTCCAACATGGCCCCGGAAAGTTCCCTCAGCCTGGCTTAAGTCTTCCAGTCAGCGAACGCTCGCGAAGCGTACAAGGACACGGGCGGGAACAGAAACAGCCAAACCCCAAACTTCAGCCCAAACAGACTTAACCCTTCACGCCCTCACAGTCTCTCCACTGCTGCGGCACATCCCTGAAACAGACTCGTACTTTAACTCAACAAAATATGAAGCTTGTGATTCATATATCCACCAATGAGCTCAACCAGTGTCATTAGAACAATACGACCCACTGAGGCAGCTGCCCACTGTCCAGTGCAGTCAGATTAGTCCTGTAGCAGCATCCCATCAGATCCACACAGGAAGTTTGGGACTGTGTTGAAATGTGCCAGTCTGTTCAACATAGTCAACCACAGTCTTCCCAGAGGACCTACTTTTGGAAGGCAGTGGAACTGAGTCCGTTTGGTTGGGTATGGTGGGTAAATGTGTTCCAGCCTCATCATGTTATTCATTATCTGACCGTATCCTTTATCTCAGGTTATTGTGTACTTTTAATAAATCCTAAACCAGCATCTGATCTTCACCCTACTGACCTGTACTTTAGAGCATAGTGCATGTATTAAAGATGTCCTGTTCAAGTTATTCCGGCCCCCGATCTGATCCCTGTCTCTTAGTATCTGAGTATCAGCCGATACCATCAGGTCAGATCAGATCAGCTCTTTGTGTGTGTGTAAATAATCCAGCTCCACAGTTTAGATCAGACGAGCTGCTGATTAACCTGTTCAGTAAAATCCTTTATTTTCAGTATCAGATTTGTGGCTTCCAGCCAAGAACTGCTTCTAGAAGTCAGTGCAGGTTCTTCACCACCAACCTCTGACAGAACCCTCCACAGGAAACTGCAGACCATCAACATCTGGAGCAGATCATCTGACATGCAAGAGGCTTTTATCACATTTCTATGAGGAGAACTGGAGGATAATGCTGGTAGACCCGTATGACCGTCTGCTTCCATACACCTGCAGATTCAGTCTCTGCTTTGAGATCCATTTTCCACACTTCCAACAAGACCCTCACTGCACTGCACCACCTCTCCTCAATCTACGAATCCTGTCACACACTACACAGGTATTTAAAGCCCTAGCATCCTCGTGCAGCGCCCTCTGCAGGAGCATGAGGCTACTACCACCTAAAACACCTTCAATTTTTACATTCTTACATTCTCTAGTCTAAATGATTTACACTCCGACATCATCCGTGACCTGAACCCCTCTGGCCGTACTGTTGTATTAAAATGTCCAGGATGTAAACGCTGAGGGCTGGCTGTGGGACAGGTTTACATCTGTGGATTACAGGAAATAGTCAGTTCTGCAGTTTGAGAAAAGGAAGAGCTAAAAGCTCGGCCTGGAGTCTCAGTCACACTAAACTCAAACTGCATCATCTGCAGCAGTGCTTCACATGAGTTTTCCCAGTGAGACCAGTAGTAAAATCCCAACTCCTGATTTATTTCCAACACAAGTTATACAGGTACAGTTTCCCCTGGTGGATGAGTGAGTGGGATACTTATACAGAACCATAAGTGTGGAATCACTGATCTAGAGGATCTAGACGATAATACTGAACCCTAAAATTTTTAAATCAAAATAAAAGGATAAAAATGAGGGACTTTCTAATGAGGGACTGAGCTGAAACAGTGAACACAGAATGTGAGGAACGTTAAATCCAACCTTTCCTCGCTACGGTCAGCATACTGAGATTGATGACTTCATGAAGGTGTTTTGATTTAGGATGTGATCCAGAATCCAAACACTCAGACCAAACAAAGGGGAAATAAAGACAGTCTGAAGGAAACCTTACAGGAACCATCCAGAGAAACCACAAAAACCTTCTACTGCAGTCGGTAAGACTTCTAGAAGCTGAGGAGCAGAAGATTACCCATCAGAAATCATCTGCTCTCAGATTCTCCTTTCAGCAGAACGCTCCACTGCCAGCAGTGCTGAGACCAAACACAGCAGCGCACTGAGAAGCCTCTGTCACACTGCGTTACACAGCTCCTCCACCGAGGGCCTTTCACCACCCTTTACACAGATCAGTCCTGGTGGCATATGCCACTTAATAACGGTAATTATCTTCAGCGGCCTCATCAGATCCTAATAGGATCATAAAATGAAACTGATCCTTCATACTGTTCTTCTAAAACTGCAGATTATTATTAGAAAACAGCTCAGTCAATCGACCGTGACCTTCCCAGTTTCATATCAATTAATCATACAGCCTTCACTGTAACACTGTCACTATCCACTGTGAATTTTTCAGTCTCTTCTATCTACCAGTATCTACCATTAATTATTCATATACACTATGATTTGTTTGGTCTCTATAATATATTATTTGGTCTCATATGAATTATTCAGTATCTATGAACTCTTCAGTCTCCATTATAAACAATTCAGTTCCTCTATAAATTCATTAGTAACTGTTGAACGTAGGAATGGAAGTTTGGAGTAGGGTTTAAGGGATTATGGCATGCAGTACACTCTGACACACACACACACACACACACACACATATAAGCACACACTTCAGAAGAGAGCTGGAAGTCCTTATTCTTCAACATGATACTGTCAAAACGACCAATGTCATGAGTGGTCTGAGGCAAGCCCCTCAGTGTCCTCCTCACGTCGTAGGTCATGTGGGTTGTCAGAGAGAGAGAGAGAGAGAGAGAGAGAGTGGGCGAGAGAGCCAGACCAGAGAGAGCTCAGCGCTCGGCGCCAGCACCAGAAGAATTCATGGAGCAGGGTTAGCTCAGTTTACTCCAGCCCCTGGCTTCAGCGCTGCAGGCCCCATAGCAGTGATAGTCATCATCACCAATATCTCACATACTACTGAGGGGCTGTGAGAGGGGGATCTTCACATTTACTTTTTCAGCCATTTGAGTTATAATCCTGAATAAAGGCTTAAAACATCACAGCGTGACACAAGTTCCAGTTTCACCAACACGGCCAGCATGACCAAACTGGTTGACCAGCATGACCTTAACCAGCCACACTGGTTGTGCTCAAGTCTGGAGCAAGAATGACTTTAACATTCAGTATTTTCAGGATAGTGTAGACGGGTTTGTGTGTGTGTGTGTGAGTGTGTGTGTGAGCTTTGAATTTGTGTTTTTATTTACTTTACAAACATCTTTCATTTTTATTATCATTTGATTCTTAATTGACACAGTCAATCAGTTGTTATGTCAATGTGGGGTCAGGAGTGTACTGTAGATGTGATGGTGGGTCAGGAGTGTACTGTAGATGTGATGGTCAGTCAGGAGTGTACTGTAGATGTGATGGTCAGTCAGGAATGTACTGTAGATGTGATGGTGGGTCAGTCAGGAGTGTACTGTAGATGTGATGGTGGGTCAGGAGTGTACTGTAGATGTGATGATCAGTCAGGAGTGTACTGTAGATGTGATGATCAGTCAGGAGTGTACTGTAGATGTGATGGTGGGTCAGGAGTGTACTGTAGATGTGATGGTGGGTCAGGGGCGTACTGTAGATGTGATGGTGGGTCAGTCAGGAGTGTACTGTAGATGTGATGGTGGATCAGGAGTGTACTGTAGATGTGATGGTGGGTCAGGAGTGTACTGTAGATGTGATGGTGGGTCAGTCAGGAGTGTACTGTAGATGTGATGGTGGGTCAGGAGAAGGTGTAGTGTTTACACCCACTCTGCTTTTGGCTGAATTATTCAGTAGTAGAGACTGACTGAGTACAAATATGTCCTATCTTGCTCAAATTCAACAGAAAAACTAAGTGTGTTAAAAAGTGATGCACCTTCTTCTGTAGCGACACCAAGTCTGTTAGACACAGTGAAGAACTGAAGAAGCACCATGTCTGCACACATTCTTAATAAAGCTGTATAAAAGGATGTACAGTGCTGATCGTTACCTGATCTGTTCTGCCAGGTTGTAAATTTTGATAAATATTAATGAAATTTCAAATTTCAAGTTTCAAATTTGAAAAAGCACCTTTTCAGCGTAGAACTTCCTAAAACATATTTATTGACCACTAGGTGGCACTCATACACAATATTCTTCAATCCTGATCCCATTTCAGAGAGACATACTGATCATAGATAGACCATGTTGTGTCTAAGTTTACAGATTTACACTGTTCTTACTGCGTCCCTGCAGGTCTTCCTTATCGCTGATATTTGATCCTTCTGGCAGATTCCTGGTGAAACACTCCATGTTGTTTAACCAAATATTTGAAGACAGGGAGTTTGAGCCATGCTGTGAGATGAATGGAACAAACTGCCCAGGACACAAAGACTTTCCCCTTTGCTGATTTACCTGCTGAGTAACTTGAAGAGACAGTTCTAGCTAAAACAACCAAACCCAGGAAAACAGTCCAGAAAGCTATTAGAGTTCCATAACCCACTTCCAATATACCTGTTAAAACCTAACCATTCAACTCTAAGGGTCTGTATTTGAGTCCGCACATCACATCACTGTCATAACTACTGATTATACACATTAGTTTTATAGTGAATACTGAATAACAATTTAGACTAGATGTTTCATAATTCAAAATGGATACGAAATACTTCAAAGTAGATACTGAATAATTCATAGAAGATACTGAATAATTAATAGTGTATACTGAATATTTCACAGTGGATATCAAATATTTCATAGTGGAGATTTAATAATTTATAGAGGACACTGAGTAAATCATAGCAAATACTAAACATTTCACAGTGGATAGTGAACAATTCATACTAGATATTTAATTATTCAAAGTGGATGCTAAATTATTCATATTAGACACTTAACAGTCACAGTCTGCACAGTCGGTTCCCACAGTCTGTTTTGTTTGCAGACTTGTTCCACAAGTTCTAAAATATTGACACCAAACCACCAAACCAACTCAATTAGGAATCAGTTCTAAACATTTTGATTGCTTTCCACATGATTTCCTGTAGTAATGTAAATCAGAACCACGTGGGCAAAAGTGGGATACCCCAACAACCACATACATAGCAACAGCCTTGAATACCACAGCCACCACCCATCAACACCCAATCAAACAGTACACATGGCATAGCAACTAGTCAGCAGCACCCTTGTTATGCCCTAGTAACTAGCTGGGATACCATAGCAACCAATTGTCAAAAACCCTAGCAACCACCACCAGTGTGTGTGGTGCTGGTGCGAGGGTATGAGGCACAGTGGTGCTCTGCTAGATTGAGAGTCGGTCCACCACTCAGAGATACCCGTACAAGAGCAGTTCTGTAGTCAGAAATTGACCACTGATGAGGGGCTAGAAGAGGATAACACTGGGCATCACCTCTAGTGTAAATGAGGAGGGACGATGACCCTGCCCGCTCTAGTTCAGCCCTGCTGGGCCAAAAGCAAATGCACAGCTAAAAGGATGAAGAGTCGCGGCCTGTAGCTCACTTCATCACTGATCTCAGCAGGGTTTCCTGTGCGGCTCTGACCACAGCTCAGCCTTTTCTAGCAGGTTTCTCAGCTAGCTCAGAAGCTTTTGGGATACGCTGGGTATCTAACCAGACTGGTGAGGATGTCATTTAGGGTATTAGCAAGACCACAGGAAATCCCTGCACACTCTCTACATGTCCAAAAGTATCCAGACCTCTCTTCTATGGACTGAATACATAGAAAACATCCCAAAAAAAAGTACTGACCAGTGAAACAGGACACTGTAGAGCTGCATGAGCACATTAGCCTAAGGCTGAGTTCAGGCTAGAGGCCCTTAGCATTCTCTAGAGTGATGG
Organism: Salminus brasiliensis; assembly: GCF_030463535.1. NCBI lineage: Eukaryota > Metazoa > Chordata > Actinopteri > Characiformes > Bryconidae > Salminus > Salminus brasiliensis. The sequence continues at coordinate 879,558 of NC_132886.1, read as the reverse complement.
AGCTCCATGCAGGTCCTCTGGGATGCAGACAAATCCTCCTCACCGCATTGCTCTGTCTGTAAAGTCTTCCCAGAAGAATGGATTCCTGATTTTTGGGGACATATTTTGGCACTTTGTTCCTCCACCAATGACTTTAACGCACATTAAACATTAAATAAGAACAACTTGTGAATCAGTGCAGTTTTCACCCCCAAAATATCACAATGTTTATATTATATTATATGTTGTTATTTTAATTACCTCACTGGTAAAGCCGAGTTCATGTGGGTGAACGTCTCCTTGTATCGACCTTTGTCCTATTGACCAAGCAAGTGATTTCATCATTGTTCAAAGCCACAAGTCACATGTCTGATAGAGACATGTTTGAGGGATCAATGACCCTAACAATGATGCAAAAACCCAGCAGATTCATACTGGATTAAACTCCCTCCACCATTATTAATGTTAGACTGTAGAAACTACACACACTGCAGATTCTTACTGGATTACATTATATTATTTTATATGTTGTTATTTTAATTACCTCGCTGGTAAAGCCAAGTTCATGTGGGTGAACTTCTCCTTGTATCGACCTTTGTCCTATTGACCAAGCAAGTGATGTCATCATTGTTCAAAGCCACAAGTCACATGTCTGATAGAGACATGTTTGAGGGATCAATGACCCTAACAATGACCATACCCAGCTTATAGTAGAGGAGGTGGAAGCTTTCTGATTACTGCTGTCCCTTTGATGACCTGGAAGAACATCATGTTCAGACTGACCTAACAGATTCATACTGGATTAAACTCCCTCCACCATTATTACCGTCAGACTGTAGAAACTACACACACTGCAGATTCATACTGGATTAAACTCCCTCCACCATTATTACTGTCAGACTGTGGAAACTACACACACTGCAGATTCATACTGGATTAAACTCCCTCCACCATTATTACTGTCAGACTGTAGAAACTACACACACTGCAGATTCATACTGGATTACACTCCCTCCACCATCATTACTGTCAGACTGTGGAAACTACACACACTGCAGATTCATACTGGATTAAACTCCCTCCACCATTATTACTGTCAGACTGTAGAAACTGCACACACTGCAGATTCATACTGGATTAAACTCCCTCCACCATTATTACTGTCAGACTGTAGAAACTGCACACACTGCAGATTCATACTGGATTAAACTCCCTCCACCATTATTACTGTCAGACTGTAGAAACTACACACACTGCAGATTCATACTGGATTAAACTCCCTCCACCATCATTACTGTCAGACTGTAGAAACTACACACACTGCAGATTCATACTGGATTACACTCCCTCCACCATCATTACTGTCAGACTGTAGAAACTACACACACTGCAGATTCATACTGGATGACACTCCCTCCACCATCATTACTGTCAGACTGTAGAAACTACACACACTGCAGATTCATACTGGATTAAAGAGAACCCCACAGTCTTTACCAAACCACTCTTAAACTCATTAGCCAGTTTCATTTTTAGGTCAGATAACTTTCTAACCTTCACAACCAGAGAACCCCAAACACACACAGAACTGAAGTCATCTCCAGATCCAAACACACCTGCTTCCAGACCAAAGGCCGCAAAGCATCTAACACTGATGATGACCAGCAGCAGCAGCAGCAGCAGCACCTACCTCCCCATTAGGACGGCTCATCCGTGTCTCAGTGCTGGATTCCTTCTCCTGGGAAGAGTCAGCAACCTGTAACCTACAGCCGTGTGTGAAACAGGATGGAGAAAAAGGACAATGGCTCATTTAGCTTCAAAACCCCTCACCACCAAGTACAGGCGGTGACACTCAGGATCCAACCGTCCAGCTAAAGGCCCTATTGTTCCTGCTGGGGCGCTGTGATTTCCCTCAGTCCAGCAGCTCCGTTTGTTTGCTGCATCAATCGTGACTTTTGTTTGGCAGCCAGTTTCAGTCACCCTGCTTACTGTCTCCCTTACATCCTCCCAACCCGCGGCGACGCAACAGAGCTGGCAACCTCAGCACTGACAGCAGAGTGTAACTGAGCATTCAGAGAGGTCTTTTCAGATGTGCGGCAGTGTGTGTGCGGCAGTGTGTGTGTGTGTGTGTGTGTGAAAAGTTTTAGATATTGCTGTTCTTGGAGAGACAAGGCTTTTATGTGACAGTGATGAAAAGTAAAGAAGAGAAATTCATAGAAAAAGGTTGAGCAGTTGTACATTCTGACTGCAACTCATAATCAGAAATAGTGTGTGTGTATATACACACACCAGAGACTAGGGTTCAATTCAATGTAGGTTCAATGTACACCACTCTACACTCTACGTTCTCCTAACAGTGAAACTCACAGTTACAGTTACAGTAAATCCTGTAGATTAAATCAGTAAATACTAGAAATTCTAATCTTGTACTATTATCAGGGTTTACTTAGTACTTAGGGTTTATCACAGACAGGACATTTCAAAATAAAAGCCCTACACGGCATAATTTCTCTGTAGCTCTTTTATGTTGTCTGAGTGTAACAGAGTGGAGCTGATATGATAAAATGATGTGATTGTTGTGAAATTAGCCAGGGAAGTGTCAGCCCAGTGGCGCCGCGCCCCCACCCCCCACCCCCCGGGGGCGGTTTCGGTCCGTGGTCCGCAGGCTCATTGGGACTTTTAAGTTGATGTTTGGTTAATTTCAATGTTCATGGACTTTCTGTTCCTCTAGTTTGTCACAAAGGACTTATGTTGACAGCCGTTGGTGTAAGACGCCATGTTTTCTGTTCAGTTCATGTGTTGTATATTCCCGTTATCAGTTCTGATTTGGTTCACCTGAGAGCTGGGGTACAAAGGGAGCAAACACTATGGTCTCGTCGCCAAGAATTACTCTTACGACATTTACATTTACATTTACATTTACGGCATTTAGCAGACGCTCTTATCCAGAGCGACTTACAAAGTGCTTTGCTATTTACCCAAGAAAAACTTTAGCTAGTTGGAATATACCAATAACTCAAAGGATACCTCTAAGCTTAGACATTACTAAACACACGACAATAAGGTGACCATAGTACTATTCGTCCAAGTACTCTCAGAAGAGGTGAGTCTTCAGTCTGCGTTTGAAGACAGCGAGCGACTCGGCCATTCGGACACCCAGGGGAAGCTCGTTCCACCACTTTGGTGCCAGGACAGAAAAATGCCTGGACGCTTGTCTTCTGCGGATTTTGAGGGATGGCGGGTCGAGCCGAGCCGTACTTGAAGCTCGAAGGGCTCTTGGTGCGGATCGGCTTTTGACCATTGCCATCAAGTACTGAGGGGCTGGTCCGTTCTTGGCTTTGTAGGCCAGCGTCAGGGGTCTGAATCTGAGAGACATGGCTGAATTTAGGGACATTGAAGACGACCCGTGCCGCTGCATTCTGGATGAGTTGCAGGGGCCTGATGGTGCGCAGAGGGAGACCAGCCAGAAGAGAGTTGCAGTAGTCAAGTCTGGAAGTGAGGAGAGACTGAACGAGCACCTGGGTGGCCTCTCTAGAGAGGAAGGGTGGAATTCTCCGGATGTTGTACAGAAGAAACCTGCAGGACCGAGTTACGTTTGCAACATGACTTGAGAACGATAACTGATCATCCATCGCTACACCAAGGCTTCCAGCTTCTGTAGAAGGAGTGACCAGCGAGTTCTCAAAGGTGATGGCAAGATCGTTTTTTGGTCCAGCAGTTCCCGGGATGTACAGCAGCTCTGTCTTGCTGGGGTTGAGTTTGAGGTGGTGAGCCGCCATCCAAGAAGAGACGTCGGCGAGGCATGCAAAACAAGGCATGCAAAACGACGCCAAGCTGGATGGTTGGCTTCACGTCTCAAAATTTCTAGGAGAATCCATGGTGCTCGATAGTATACGCTCTAAAGGAGCCACTTCACGTTTCTGGTTTGGACCCTGTACTTTGCTGCCACATTTTGTTTTGTTTGTTTGTTTTGTTCTCTCATTAAAACATTATCTTGCATTGCACTGTCCCTGCGAGTGTTCCCTTGTCTCGCCTAGCCAGCATGACAGGACGTTTATAATGCATCAATCAGACAAACTCTGAGACAGATGGCGAGTAGCTACTCTGCCGTTGTTTTATTTAATTATTATTTATTACAAAGAAAAATTAAATATTAAGCTAAAAGTAGAATGTATTGCTGTAATAAGTCAAATAAACATGTAACAAGTTGGTCAGTGAGTTTTGGTGGTAAACACATACTTTACTGAAGACTATTATTGAGACTCTTTATCTAAATATTCTATAAAATGTTATTTTTATAACAGTTGAAATAACATTTATTTTACATATTAATCAAATGTATGTCCTCATATCTTCAGATTGTGAAGTCTGTATCTTTACACTGCAAAGTTATAGAAAGTAGAGCAGAAAACAACAGAGTAAAATAGAGCAGCTTAGAATAGAATAGAATTACATAGAATATAGTAGAGTAGAACACAACAGCACACAAAAGAGTAGAGTAGAATAGAACTGACCAGAATAGAACAGAATATACCAGAATAAAGTAACACATAAAGTAAACACAAAAAAATAAATAAAGAATAAAGTAACACATTAGATAAGAATAGAATAGAATGTAGCACAATAAAACAGAATAGAATTATTCAGAGTAGAGTAGAACAGAATGGAATAGTGTATAATAGAACACAGGAGAGTAGAATAAAGTATAACAGAACACAGGAGAGTAGAACAGAATAGTATATAATAGAACAGAGTAGAATTAACTGACCAGAATAGAAGTATACAATAGAATATGATAGAATACAGTAGAATAGAATATACCATATTATAAGAAAATAGAATACAGTAGAATAGAAAGGAACAGAAAGGAATAGAATAGAGTGAACATCACAACTTCCACTAATGATCACCAAGACATTCACTCTTTAACACCAGAGAGGTTTGGAATTATTCCAAACAAGAACTTCTGAAGAACCTTCCCATGGATTCAAGTAAGATGAAGAGTTAGATATCTGAGTAAGATAAAGAGTGAGCTGAAGACTGAGACGTCTGAGTGAGATGTCTGAGTGAGATAAAGAGTGAGATGTCTGAGTAAGATGAAGAGTGAGATGTCTGAGTGAGATAAAGAGTGAGATGTCTGAGTAAGATGAAGAGTGAGATGTCTGAGTGAGATAAAGAGTGAGGTTTCTGAGTGAGATGAAGAGTGAGATGTCTGAGTGAGATAAAGAGTGAGATGTCTGAGTAAGATGAAGAGTGAGATGTCTGAGTGAGATAAAGAGTGAGGTTTCTGAGTGAGGTTTCTGGGTGAGGTTTCTGAGTGAGATGAAGAGTGAGATGTCCGAGTGAGATAAAGAGTGAGATGTCTGAGTGAGATGAAGAGTGAGATGTCTGAGTGAGATAAAGAGTGAGGTTTCTGAGTGTGATGAAGAGTGAGATGAAGAGTGAGGTTTCTGGGTGAGGTTTCTGGGTGAGATGAAGAGGGAGATGTCTGAATGAGATGAAGAATGAGATGTCTGAGTAAGATGAAGAGTGAGATGAAGAGTGAGATGTCTGAGTGAGATGAAGAGTGAGATGACGAGTGAGATGTCTGAGTGAGATGAAGAGTGAGATGAAGAGTGAGATGAAGAGTGAGATGTCTGAGTGAGAGGAACAGTTTTATTGGTTTATTGTTTTTTCTGTAACTGTTCATCCAGACCACGCCCCTCTAAGAAGCTTCATTGTTACAGTGTTTATTAACTCTGTGTTCTTTCAGCTTGTTTGTTTGTGGTTTTCTGGTGGTGTGACTGATGTGACTGAGCACAGTCTGAAACTGAATCATCTTCAGTTTGGCAGAGAAAACCTGAAATTCCCTGTTTCACCAACCGTGAAAAGTCCCATAGTGCACTTGTTCTGTAACTAATTCATTAAAGAGTGTTGCTCACCACCCACAATCACCACAGCATCCTCCTGCATATCAACCGTTTCCTCTATAACTAATATTTTATATGACACTGTTTCACTGTTTCTTCTTCTATCAAAGCTATTAAAAAGAGTTTCTCCTGCTTTTGTACTGGATGTACTGGATGGAGCTCAATGCTGGGGGGCTTTATACCCCTCTAGCCCACGCCTGGCATTAGGCAGCATGGAGCCAATAGAGTCATGATGTTGATCTTTGGACTCTTATAAATACCTGGGTGTTCATCTGAACAACAAACTGGACTGGTCAGTCAACACTGCAGCTCTCTACAAGAAAGGCCAGAGCAGACTCTACCTGCTGAGGAGATTGAGGTCCTTTGGGGTGCAGGGAGCTCTCCTGAGGACGTTCTTCCACACAGTGGTGGCATCTGCCATCTTTTATGGAGTGGTCTGCTGGGGCAGTAGCATCTCAACGGCAGATAAGAAGAGACTGGACAAACTCATAAAGAGGGCCGGCTCTGTCCTGGGGTGCTTCTTAGACCCAGTGCAGGTGGTGGGAGACAGGAGGATGACAGCCAAGCTGGCATCTATGCTGGAGAACAGCTCCCACCCCATGCATGAGACTCTGGCAGCACTGGGCAGCTCCTTTAGCGATAGGCTGCTTCACCCCAAATGTGTGAAGGAGGGGTATCACAGGTCCTTCCTTCCTGCTGCCGTCAGACTACACAACCAACACTGCTCCCAGCGGACCACATACACACACACACTTAACTACACACACATGTTCATGTTCAGGGAATACTATGTGCAATATCCTACTCCCCCCCCACCCCCCCCCCATGTGCAATTAAGAGTCTTTTGCTGTAGATAATATTGTTATTGCTCTTTTAATTTTTAATTCTTATTTATATTGTGTAAATAGTGTAAATTATTTATCCAGATTTTTGTAACTGAGTGTCTTGCTATCCCTTTCTGCTGTTACACTGGGAATTTCCCCACTGCAGGACTAATAAAGGACTATCTTATCTTATCTCTTATCTTATCTGCTCCAGAGAGTCCTATTGTATTGGCAGTACTTCTTCTCTACAGGGACTAGACAAGCTGTGTGTGCATTTGCACATCTGTGTCAGCAATGGGTGCAGCTTAAAGTAGCTGAATTCATTAGAAGCCTGTCCACAAACATTTGGACATATAGTGTAGGTTTATGTGGATACTAACCCACAGTAACAGTCATTACCAGTTACCAGTCATTTGTGATTATGATGCTGTTTTGTACTAAAATAATAATGTAACATTAATGGTTTATTTATTTATAGTCAAAGTCATTTAGAGGAAGTGCAGAGCTAAACGAGATTCCGTTTCTCCAATGTGCAAATACAACACAAAGAATAGGTAAGCATATATGTATATGCTAATTTATATTTTCTATGTTATATAAAATTATATTCTATTTTAGATAAGCATTTATGAAAAATAGAAGAAAATATAATCTACTTGAATGCAAATATATTTTTTACCTCATTTTCAACTTTCTTTGTTCTTCAGAACAAAAACAACCAGACATGTGTTGTTGATTTTGAGAGCATACCCTACAGCTGGATTTCCACCACAGAGACTCTGAGTCTGCTTTCGCCACAATTGGAGACACAGTATCAAAACTAAAAATGTAAAAAATGTATTCAACTGATACATAATCACTGATATCCCACTGACAGATGATGTTTAATACTTGTGAGATAAAAGGTTTTAGGATAAAATAATTACAGCATTTATTTAATTATAGAATAGAATTTGTTCTGAATTTGAATGAAGAACCTTCTTAACTTTTTGACCTGCTGTCGCCCATAGAGAAACAAATGTTACCAGAATGTTAAAGACTGCTCTGGGCAGATACACAAATACATATTACAGATACAGTTAGATTAGATACAGTTCTGCTAAGCAAAAGTGTTGCTTGTGTTCTTTAAGTGATAACGAATAACGATATCATAACGAATCATGTTTATAATTCTGTATTAGCTGCTCTGTAAGGCTGTTTGACACCTGCACCTGGCATTAGGCAGCATGGAGCCAATAGGGTCATGATGTTGATCTGCTCCAGAGAGTCCTATTCTATTCCTCAACATCTCATTTAAACACATTCTTAGGAAGAAATTGGAGAATGAGGACCAATGACGTTAAGCCACTTCTCTGTATCAAACCTGGAGCTATTTCACAAAGGAGGTGATTTTTTAAGTAAGTTCTACTATGTGTCACGCCCCAGGGGTGGTCTCGGGCCGCGGCTCACAGGCAATCTAGAACTCCCCCTTCAAAGTCTTGTCATGTTCATGTCATGTTTAGTTATGCTCTGGACTTTTATGTTGAAAAGGACTCTTGTGTTGACACCCATCGTCCCCATCTTGGTTTTAGGTTGTTTGTCATGTGTCTGTTCATTGTTTGGTTTATGTGTTACACCTGTGGGCTGGTGTATTTAAGGATGGCTAGTGCCAGCTGCCGGGGGCCGAGAATTACTCTTAGTGCACCGCATGCACCCAGGTTATTGAGTTCACGGTAGAGACTCAGGATTCATCGGTCTAGTCTGTAGAGTCCATCCTCGTACAGAGGACTCTTTCAACCTAGCTAGCTTAGCAGGGGAAGCTAACTAGCTAGGCAGCTCTCGTCTCAGGGTCCATTAGGGAGCTACTGCAGGTCTGTGGTGATCTCTCGCCAAGCTTCATATGTTCAGCGAGCTTTGGTCCAGGAGCTCCGGGAGTGAGCGACTCTCCAGCTCGTTTCAGCAGTTAGCTCTCCTCACCGTCGGACCGGATCAGTCGTCTAGGTTTGGCGGCTGACTCCTCACGCTCTCAAGTCTAGTAAGTTCAATGCTTCTTAGTTTTCCCAAGCTCGGCTTGGAGGTTTATGTTTCTGAGTAGCGGTATTGGCTCAGCCCCGGCAGCTAGCAGAGCCCTAGTGCCTCACCAGCCCCAGGTGTGTTCTTTTGGTTTGCCCAGTATTGGTTGTCACGGTTGTTGTTTCTGTTCCTCCTCATCCCTGGTAATCGTTGCTGCATTTCTGTTTTGTTTACGGTTTATTGTGATCAATAAACTCTCTCGCCTTGGTCCATCCCCTGCGAGTGTTCACCCATTCTTGTCAGACCGTGTGGATCATGACAGAATTCTTGGCTGAATACCCCCGAACAGCGGGGATGGATGCCAGAGATCTGGCTGCTCGCGCCCAAGGACAAGTCTTGGGGCAGCAGCAGCACTCTCTACAGAGTGTTTCTAAGGCCGTTGGTCGCCTGAGGCAGCAACAGGCGAACCAACGACAGCTAGTCGCCCAACTAGTGGATGACATCCAGAGGCTCACGAATCGTTTACAGACTTCGTTGGAGCCTGCTAGTCTTCCCCGCCAAGTCACCAGTCCGTATCCGATGGACATTCCGGATACGTATTCAGGCGATCCAGAGCTTTGCGAGGGGTTCTTGTTTCAGTGCTCGGTTTATTTATGTAGTCAAGGAACCAGCACTGACCAGGCGAAGGTCGCCTTTCTTGTATCCTGTCTCGCTGGAGAAGCTCTGGATTGGGCCATAGCCACCTGGGAGGAGCTTAGCGTGGAGCCCTTCTCAGAGTACCTGAAGCACTTCAAGGCGGTGTTTCAGTGTCCTCGAGGGGGGCTCACGCCGGGCGACCTGTTGCTGTGGCTGGAGCAGGGCAGCAGGTCGGTGGCCCACTATGAGCTGGAGTTCCGCTCCTTGGCTGCGTTTAGTGGGTGGAGTCACGCCGTGCTGGCTGCCCAGTCCGGGCTTACCCCCCGCTTGCAGCAGGAGTTGGCGTGCCGAGGTGAGTCGCTTGAGCTGGATGAGCTCATAACGCTTGCTATCAGGCTCGACCAGCCCCCAGGTCGCCCTACCCCCACCATGTCACAGCCCAAGTCACAGAGAGCTGGGGGTTTAGCTGCTGGGCCTGGAAGGCAGACCGGTCCGGTTACGCAGCGTCGGGGTGGGTTTACGGGTCCAGAGTCGTTGGCCTCGTGGTCTGCGGTACCTGTCAGCGAGCCCATGGAGGTGGGTATGTGCCACCTCAACCCGACGTCTGCTTCCGAGGTGCATGGCCCTAGGCCTACACCTAGGGTCTCTGCTATGACAAAAGTGCTTTAACTGTAGATAGATATTTGGTGTATGCTCATTTAAATATCTTCTCACTTTTACCATTAAATACTTTCTGGTTCATGAACATAAACAGGGTTTGGTCTTGCAGCCGGTCTGTTGTGACCTGACCCTAGGCTGGTTCCCAACAGTCAGCACTGAATCCAATAATTCAGTAACAATCATAAATGGGTCACTGATCTTTAATGAAACGTGGTTCCTCTTCTGGCACATTGCACAATGCTCTAGAGGTGTGTGCCTGACGTGGCGTCAGAGCAAAGTCTGAAACCCTCTCCGTTATCTTCAGTCCGATAGAGAGGAAAACATCAAACTCACAGATTCAGCATGGTTTCAACAAATGCTGCCTGCTGTAGCTAAACTGGTTTAACTAAAGTGGTGAAACAAGGCTATTGGGGCTAAACTGGCATTACTGGTGTAACTAAGCTGGTGTTATTAAACTTGGATAACCAAACTGGTGTAAGTAAGCTGATGTAGCTAAACCAGTGTAATTACACTGGTATAACTAAACTAGTTAAATCAAACTAGTGTAACTAAATGGAGTATCTAATCTAGTGTAAGTAAGCCATTGTAGCTAAACTCGTGTAACTAATCCAGTGTAAGTAAGCCACTTTAGTTAGTGTAATTAAACTGATGTAACTCAGCTAGTGTAAATAAACCAATGTAACGGGTTTAACTACCTTGCAGATTCTGAAGGTTGAGCTGAAGTAAACATTTGAAGGCTGAAGGTGTTGGAGTTTAAAGTATTGCCCTAAGGCAATACGTATCCATTGCATTGTGCAAACAAAAGCCAAAGATCAACGATTTTGTCCAAATATTCTCTTTAAAAAAAAAAAACACATTAAATAAATACTTCATTAATATTACTGTCATAAAAAATGTCATTACTGTAGGCTGTTCATAAACTCTGAAGCAGCATTTTAAACATGAGATTTAATGTTATGACCCTTTTGTAAGTAGGTATTTTAAGCTTTTTGTACATTCTGTTATTTTTAAATGTATTTTCTTTGCTTATAGTTTAGCTCATAAGATCGTTAATTCTTATCGTCAAATCTTAGTTACTTGGAAGATAGTATCTGATTTGTCTCATTTTCATTATTTGACTAAATTGATGGATTTGCTCTAAATGGATGTATTGATGTGTATAAACTCAGTGTTATAAATGAATACTATTCTAAGCAGCACCGCAGTATTACCATCATTTATCCTGGCTTGACTGCTCTGAGACTGCTCATATCCCAGATAAACTTGTCAACATGTTTTGGGGTGGTGTGGGTGTTCCCACACTGCAGCTTCCTGGCCCACTTCCTTCTAGATAACATCTTACTGCAGTGTTCAGTAGAACAACATGCTGTATAAACAAATGTCTGCTGCAGGACCTCTTTTCCTGAGCCAGATAATCAGCTAATGAACAAGGCCTTCCTGAGGTGAGGGTGGTGTGTTAGAGCAGGGCTGGGAATCACTGCCACTGAGCTTAATGTTGAGCAGATTTCCCTGATAGAATCAATGGTCACCCCAGCTTCCACTAGCTCTTTTTCTTTAATCAACTTCTGAACATGACTAGGTACACATTTACATTTGGTACTAAAACAAACACACTATATGGACAGAAGTATTGGGACACCTGCTCATTCATTGAATCTTCTGAAGTCAAGGGTATTATAAAGAGTTGATCCTGCTTCCGTTGGAGTAACTGTCTCTACTGTCCAGAGAAGAAGACTCTCTACTAGATTCTGGAGGAGGAGCATTGCTGTTAGGGCTTGATCAAATTCAGCATTCACCTTAGAGGTACTGGATGAAGTGCCATCATCATTGCAGAGAACACAGTTCTTCCACTGCTCCACAGCTCCTCAATGCTGGGGGGCTTTATACCCCTCTAGCCCACGCCTGGCATTATTAGGCAGCATGGAGCCAATAGGGTCATGATGTTGATCTGCTCCAGAGAGTCCTATTCTATTGGCAGTACTTCTTCTCTACAGGGACTAGACAAGCTGTGTGTAGGTTTTTCTATATTTCTATGTTTCCAACCCTGGTCCTGGATGACCTCCTTTCCTGTATATTTCAGCATTAACCCTCAACACTCCTAACACAGCTAATCAGCTAATGAACAACCCCTTCTGATATGGAGGTGGTGTGTAAGAGCAGGGCAGGGGTGTATTTCCAAAACTGGGGTTAGGAACCACTGCCACTGAGCTTAACTTAGAGCATTAGCTTATTTAGCTTTCTAGTCCAAGCCTGGCATTTGATTCATGTTTATCTGCTCCAGATAGTCCTATTCTATTGGCAGTTCACAGGGACTAGACACTAGACTGTGTGTGTGATTTTGCACATATGTCTCAGCAATGTGTGCAACTTAATGTAGCAGAATGCATTCATTAGAAGGGGTGTCCACAAACATTTGGACATGTAGTGTATTTAGTTTATCGAGCAAATATAAAAATGTTTGATGCACTAAGAAGAACAACTACTCAAAACTATGATTGGTGCTCAGAGTAATCTCTCCAGGAACCCTTTGTTCTTTGTACAGCTTGACTTTGAATAGTTGGAATATGGTGTTCTTGCTCTGACAGGGTATTGAGCTCTAGTCTCCAGCCATTGTTTGCAGAGCTTCATCAACCTCTGTGTTACAGCGAAGCCAAAAATGCAGAATGTAAACGTGTGGGGGAAGAGCTGATGGTATAATCAACAATCAATCAAACTTGTGTCATTGTATTTTGCAGTGTGTTTATAATCAGACTGTGTGAAAACACTTTGGATCATAACCATATCTTAGTTACAGCAAAGCAAACATCACATATTGTCAGTATAATCACCTGATATCCATTTGGGTCGGATTCTGATACTCATGAGTTTGTATGAATGTAAAACATACTTGCTCATTTGTAACAAGTTTACAAGCCTGAGAGCAATGAGTCTGCAAGGCGAAGATGACTGCAAAGAGATACATGTAGCTGGCTGTGCTAACTAACAAAAAGATCTGAGGCTAAAATCTGAGCTTGTATCTGAACTGAATGTCTCTGGTTGGCTGCATGGTTCCAAACCCCCATCGCTTGGTATCGATGTCTGGAATCTCGTCATCAGGGGTTTTCAGCTCAAAGTCAAAATATGTGATCATGAGGAACACAAACTGTTTCAGCTCATTAGTGGCGAAGAATCTTCCGGGGCACATGGAGACCCCAGCGCCCCAGGGCATGTTGTAGTACTTAAGCTTCTTTCCGTCTTTGTAGAAGTCAGTCTTTTTGCCACCTTCTGGGTTGAGGAAGCGGTCGTACTTGAAGGTGTGTGGATCAGGGTGAACCTCCGGGTCCATCTGAACTGCGGTGTAGGGAAACAGGGACACTCTGTCGCCCATTCGGATGTTGTACTGCCGCCCATCGATCATCATCAGGGACATGTCCTGCAGGACGGCCCTGGTGAGCACAGGGGCAGCTGTCATGCGCAGGCTCTCCTCCACCGCACTGTCCAGAATGGGGGTTTTGAGAAGCATGTCTCTGGTCAGATTAATCAGTGGTCCACCAGGCTTCACCTCCTGGCCTGTTTCACGGAGAACCTCCTCCACTTCATTTCTGATGGCTTTCATGGCATCGGGGTTCTTCATGAGGAAAAGGAGCAACCAGAAAGAGGCAGGGCCGGTGTTGCCCTGGGATGCCCACAGGAGAAGGAACATGTATCTGTTCAGCATGTGCTCGTCCATGCCCTGCTCAGCCCGGATCTGTTGGGCCTCTCTCACCCAGCTGCTGATGTTCTCCTTAGACGTCACCTTCTGCACTGACAGAATGTTCCAGAAGGTCTTCTTCAGCCGCTCAGCCTCCATCTTCTCCAAGGGCCCCAGGACCCCATATGCCAGGTTGGGGAAGAGCTGATCATACTTGCGAAACTCGTGGAAGAGTTCATCTGACTGAATTCGGTCCATCTCCTTGGCTTTCTCCAAAGTGCCTGAGGTTTTTTCTGTCTCATTGCCAAACAGCGCCAAGTAACCTGCACGAAAGACGATGTTGTAGCAGTAAAAGAAGAGCCCATCTTCGTGCCACGGTTTGGCTTCATCACCGGAGCCCAAGCTGTGCAACATGAGGTTCTGGAGGTTGTTCATCATGCCCTGGGTCATTACAACCAACCCGTCGCCCATCAGGTGCTTATTGCTGGAGGCCTGCATAAACTTGTGGTCATCTTCAAGGGAATGGTATCCAAACACTCGCTGAACCAGATGCCGTGCAAACACAGTGAAGTCTAGTTTACCTCGAGCCTCTTTGACCACCGATCCGAAGGAATGTGGATCTGTCAGGAAGGTGAAGTAGAACCCTCCCAGCTGCACTGTGAAAATATCCCCATGCTTTTTCTTCATTCTCTCCAGAAACTTTGCTGTGTCTCTCCTGAACTCGATTACATGGCCCAGCCATGGAAGAGGACCTTTATCCAGTGGGGGTTCGCCTGGTCTTCGTCGGCGAAAAGCTCCCAGTAGATAAAGTCCCCCGAGCAACGAGACAAACACAGCAAGCAGGATTTGCAGCAGAAAGCCCATGGTTCTTCCTCTCTTTCTCTCTCACAATGCTGCTGGCTTGCAGCTCGTCTCTGTTTACACCTAAGCTCGGGCTCCTCCCCATCTGGATCATGTTAAAGGTGGAGCTGTTTTGAATTCATGCCAGCGGCGCCATAGAAGTCCTTGAGCATTTGACCCACAAATAAACATAAGCTCTAAAACGGTTGTTCCAGTTTAAAGTGGTGAAAACATTTAAGAGAAAGGGAATCTGAATCATGACCAGTTTACCTAATGCAGCCATGACAAACAACATGCCACTCAATGTTTGTGGACACGTCTTCTAATGAAAGCATTCGGCTACTTTACATTAATTGTAAATAATACACTCTTGAATCTGTTGACACAGATGTGCAAATGCACAAACTGCCTAATGCCAGGCGTGGGCTAGAGGGGTATAAAGCCCCCCAGCATTGAGGAGCTGTGGAGCAGTGGAGGAGCTGTGGAGCAGTGGAGGAGCTGTGGAGCAGTGGAGGAACTGTGTTCTCTGGAGTGATGGGGGAGGAGCTCCATCCTGTACTTTTAATGGGATGGGAGGGTAGGGATGATGAGGTGGGGTGGTGATCATCCAACATCCTGACCTTGTTAATGCTTTTGTCACTGAATGCAACCAAATCCTCACAACAATGCTCCTCCAAAATCTAGCAGAAAGTCTTCTAAAGTAATACCCTTGATTTCAAAAGAAACAGTAAATGGATAGGTGTCTCAATACTTTTGTCTTAAGTGTAATTCTAAGAGGACCTCTGATGTCATGGAAAGGAAGCATACAATTAGACACAGTGTATAACAGTAATAAACAGATATCTGTCATTTTATTCACAGATCAAACAGAACTGGATAGAGTTGATCTTCAGTTTAATTCTACACTACACCTGCAGTAAACTTTACTGACCTCATTCAGTTTAATTCTACACCTGCAGTAAACTCTACTGACCTCATTCAGTTTAATTCTACACTACACCTGCAGTAAACTCTACTGACCTCATTCAGTTTAATTCTACACTACACCTGCAGTAAACTTTACTGACCTCATTCAGTTTAATTCTACACTACACCTGCAGTAAACTCTACTCACCTCATTCAGTTTAATTCTACACTACACCTGCAGTAAACTTTACTGACCTCATTCAGTTTAATTCTACACCTGCAGTAAACTCTACTGACCTCATTCAGTTTAATTCTACACTACACCTGCAGTAAACTCTACTGACCTCATTCAGTTTAATTCTACACTACACCTGCAGTAAACTCTACTCACCTCATTCAGTTTAATTCTACACTACACCTGCAGTAAACTTTACTGACCTCATTCAGTTTAATTCTACACTACACCTGCAGTAAACTCTACTCACCTCATTCAGTTTAATTCTACACTACACCTGCAGTAAACTCTACTCACCTCATTCAGTTTAATTCTACACTACACCTGCAGTAAACTCTACTCACCTCATTCAGTTTAGTTCTACACTACACCTGCAGTAAACTCTACTCACCTCATTCAGTTTAGTTCTACACTACACCTGCAGTAAACTCTACTGACCTCATTCAGTTTAATTCTACACTACACCTGCAGTAAACTCTACTCACCTCATTCAGTTTAATTCTACACTACACCTGCAGTAAACTCTACTCACCTCATTCAGTTTAGTTCTACACTACACCTGCAGTAAACTCTACTCACCTCATTCAGTTTAATTCTACACTACACCTACAGAAATGGTGGCTGGGTGGTTCTACATTCTTCCTAATTATGCTCAATTCACATTTCCATAGTGGTTCATGTTGAGCTTTCTTTGCTGATCCTAATAAAATATACAAAATATATAAATCTGGGCTGCACCTTGATGTGATCCTCCTTTCTTGTATTGCACAGTAACATGAGATTGCCTTGTTTTAACAGCGAATGATTGGATTGTTTTATTTAAATCTCAAGGACGGTTTTAAGTCCAAGTGCCACGTTTGGGTCAATTAAACTGCAGCCGGATTATTTAGCATCAGACTCTTGATGAGAGTGAGAGAAGGATGAAAGAGTTTTAGTGCTTTGTTCTGAATGAAACCGAATATGGGAGCTCTGCACAGGTTGACCTCATGTAGGCCTACAATCCAACAGATAAGACCCATTTATTATATTACCATTGTTTAATTTCTCCATGTATCATGTTCTAACAGTGTGATCCGTGCCGTCCATCAGCAACTTGCTTACAGAGACTCAAACCAAGACATGTTTGAATGCATCGCCCCCTTCTGACCAATTCATGCAAATTCACCTACCATTTAACACAGATCAGAGTCTAGTTTCCCAAAAGCATTGCATCTGCTTTCAGCTGATTTAAAGCCGAAAAAATAAATAACTGCAGTTTCTCTAAAATACAAAACTGAAAAAGCTGGAAACCACATTTCGTAATACACAAACAGATCTGAAATAGCACTGTAGATACAATACTGTATACAATGATGTTTGTTAGTAAATACTGTTGTAAAACTGTTTATTTTGCTAAATATTTCTAGATATTCAGAACTGCACAGAAGTGTTAGTCCTCTGTGTACATCAGAGAGCTGCTGATCTGCTCTAATATTAACTCTGATATCAGAATAAACACTAATAATAAAACTCCTACAGAAAGTGGTGGAGGTTCTCCATCACTGTGTTCATCATTAGAACATCTCCAAAGTTCTCCTCTCTCATGGAGTCTAGTGTTATTTAGAGTTCTCCTCAGATCAACACCTGGTTTGGTGGTAAATCAGGGCTTAATGATGGTAAATCAGGTGAGCTGCTGCTGCTGCTGCTGATGGAGTTGAACACAACAACAACAACAACAACAATAATAATAATGATAATGATAATAATGATGATGATACAGATTGTGATAATAATAATTCATGAATTCATTAAATAGAGTGGTTAGGTGTGTAAAACCATGTACAAACAATGCTGTATATCATAGTGTTAACATTCTTGGAGTGTAGAGTATTTTAGCCCACAGCCCTGTAGCCATGGGGATGGACTTTTTCTGACATTTGGCACAAACAGAGGAAACTCTAAGTAAGTGAGTCAGGTGGGTGGTGCTGAGTTTTCTATTATGAAAAAGGAAAATGATTTCAGCAGTGGGTGTGTGCAGGCATCATCATCATCATCATCCTCATCATTATTATTATTTAATACTTCTGAAACACCCATTGAATCATATAACCAAATAAGTAAGCTAAACACTCTTCAATCCAAAACTCACACCTGAATCATCATGTCTGTGTGTATTCTGTCTCCTAAACCCTGATACCAATCAGCCATAACATTAGTACCAGGTGAAGTAAAGAACACTGATAATCTGGGTCCAGTATCTCCTGTTCAGGGTTCTACTGTCGGAGCTCCAGATCTCAGAACAGATGCAGGTGAACAAAGAGGAGCTTCTCAAGAGCTTCTCAATGTGAAGAAAGTAGTGAGATCTTGTCTGTGAGCTAGTCTGAAGAACATAGCTCGGTTCCTCCAGGTTTCTCCTGGACGCCCCCAGTCCAGCCAGCACAGCGTGGAGGATGTGTTCAACTCCATCATCATCATCATCATCAGCAGCAGCAGCAGCAGCTCACCTGCTTTACCATCATTAAGCCCTGATTTACCACCAAACCAGGTGTTGATCTGAGGAGAACTCTAAATAATACTCCATGAGGAGAACTTTGGAGATAGTAGTATTCCTGTGGATTCTATTTAGTGTTTTGTCCAGTAAATTAAATAAACACAAAGACTAGTTGTGGCCTTCCTTCCGCTCTATCCAGGACTATGTTACGTATGGTAAGAAGTGACTCTGTCGCTCAGCATTGGAGTCATCAGATTCAGGACTGGGGTACATATGGAGTGCCTTCAGCTCCACAGCACTGTCTTGACTGGACACACTGATGGTGCTTTCAGAAGCACCAAGCAGGTTCTCCCCCTGAGCCATGCATCGTCCTCGCATTTTCTTCCAAATCCTCCTGTTGAGAAAAACGTACGCCAACGGATTCAGGTAAACGTGCATGAACGCAATACACTCTGTACCCACGATGGCCAGGTCCAGGTGCAGGCTGGTGACACACTCAGATATAAGATGAAGCTCCTGCAAAGAGTGCAAGAAGATCACAACACTGTAGGGGAACCAGAGGACAAAAAACAGAACGGTGAATCCCATCACCAACGTCAAGGTTCTGGACCTCTGCAGAAAAAGAGTCCTCCTGGCCACGGTTCGGAGGACCACAACGGAGGAGAAGACGAGAACAAAGAGAGGAACGCAGAATCCAAGGACAATCATCTGAAACCTCATGTAGATTTTCCAGCCATGTTTGTGCAAGAAGTGATAGGTGCAGATCATCTGGCCCTGGAACTCGTGAGCTTCTATGAAGTAGAGATGCGGAGCTGCAGCCAAAGCAGAAAGAAGCCAGAGAAATGTGCACAGAGCTACTCTTCTCCTGGCTCTGGTCACACTCCCACATGCTATGTCCACATATTTCTGCAGGATCATAAATCCCACAAACAGATTACTGCTGTACAATCCAACAATGTAGAGTAACGTCACAATCTTGCACGCATGGTGCCCAAAGATCCACTCATCTCCTGCATACACCGCCCAGAAGGGAAGGGTGCCTGTAAACAGAAGGTCGGCACTGACCATGTTGAGGGGAAGTGCTCTCCTCAGAGTTTTACACTTGATGAAAACACAGAGAAGGAGGACGTTCATAATGATGCCAAGAACACAAGTAATGGAGTAGAAAACCGGCAGGAAGGCTTGGCTGAAATGCTTTGCCTGATGCTTCTGACAGGGTCCGTAATCCACTGATGCCTCTAAGCTGTAATAGTCATCATAGCTGTAATCTTGGCTCTCGTTGATGTGTGAAGGATGCAAAACATCCATGGCTTCTTGTCCAGATCCACACGTGCAAACAGAACAGCTGGAAATGGGTCTCAGCTCCACTTAGTGGTTTCTCCTCACGCTGGGAGGTTCTGTCTTTAGGTCTCAGTTCCTCTCAGATATTCTTCTTCACTTTTTCAGACAATTGTCCTTTTGGGTTTTGGAATTTATACTGAACACACCTCCGGACTTTCCCGCAGCACACAAGCATTAGAAGTGAGGGGAGGTACAGCGAATGCAGAAAAGGAGGTCTCCCTCCCTGTTTTCAGGCACAAACCTTTAACCCTTTCAGAGCTCCAGAGAGTTGAAAAGCCAAGTAAAAGAAACGGTTTAATTCAGGCTTCTTTCACAGTGAAACACTGCAGACACCATCCGGAAATACTGCAAATTAGCTCATGGCAATTTGGTCATTAGTGAGATGATTAGCAGTGCATTCAACCTTTTGAAGGAAACATAAAGCTGTTGTTATTGTTCTTATTGTTGTTATTGTATCCCTTTCCTTACTGAACATCGAGCCAGGCCTTGTGAAGACCCTGTGGTGGTTTTCCTGATCAGTCACTATTAAACACATCCTGACTTCTAAACTCTTAACTATTCAGAGTCAATTATGCAGTATGTTCCAAACAGTGAAACCGCTGCAGTGATTAACATTAAAAAGATACTCTGAATTCAGCAGAACTCTGTTATTGCTGAACTCTGAATTCAGCAATAAAACAGGAAACAGGAAGACGAAAAAAAGATGCCAAGGGCTATCTTTTAAAATGTAGGAAAGACAGGAAGTAGATAAATCTCGGTCAGCAAATTGCTGTAGAAAGAGCAGACCGGAAGTTCAGCAGTGAGAGGTCATCTGCCAAGCCCTTCAAAAGACCCATCCATCAGCCTAAACACACCACATGGGTTCCTCTTCATGGTTCTTCCTCCAGCTTTAGAGGGTTCTCTCTTTGAGTCTCAGCTCCTCTCAGTGTGTTTCCATACACTCTTAGCAAGAGATTGTAGTAGTGGTTCTTTCTTGTGTAATTACAGAGGTTCTATTTGAGTTTCTATCCACCTCAGTGGTTCTTTATCACACTTTGGGGAGGTTCTCTTTTTGCTTCTAGGCTCCCCTCAGTGGTTATTCCTCATTCTCTTACTGAGGGTCTTCTTTTGAGTCTAGCATGAGGAAAACCCCCTGAGAGAAAGTGAAACTAAAGAGGAGAACCTCCCTAAGAGCATGAGAGGAGTTTCCTCTGTGGTTCTTAGGGGGCACAATAATCTATACAAAACCCTGCATACAGTCACTTTCACTTTTACATAAAGGCTCTAGGCAAAGGCTTACCAACAGAGATCCCCCCAAGCCCTGGACTACATTCCACTGACAGAGCTGAATCTGCAGTGAAAACAAAGCGCCGGTTCTGACCAGACAGAAGCAGAACGCTGGAACGTCTGTGAAAGCTTCTTTCCTGGTTTCCTAGTCCAAAGATTAGATATGAGTTCCAAAGCCAGCATAAGCACTATTCAACACCTACACCTCAATCCCTTAGTGCTTTACTTTAGTGTATATATATAATTATACTTCTTCTGTTTCCCTCTTTTTATAGTGATATTTATAAGATTATTGGTAAATGGAGGAACTGCAGAGTAAGAACATTGTGATTGGACAGTGTAGCTGCTCGTTTCTGCTGAGCACATGAACATAAACTCTTGAATGTTGAATCAAATCCCGCAGGATTAGTTAGATCATTTTCAGAACGTCTCTGGAGTTCATTGGCTAATCTGAGAGTTTGCTTTATATGACCAGACTCACCTTGTTCTTTATTCAGAATTCTCAAAACTCTCGCTGTGGTGTTGACCAGTGGGAATGGGTTCCTTTTGAGCCTCACTTCATCTTGGCGTTCCTCCTCATACTCTTACAGAGGTTCTCATTTTAATTCTCGGGTTCTCACTGTAGTTCTTCCTAATGTTGTTTTCCCCTCTGTTGATCCTGGCCTGCTAGTGAGGTGCGTGGACTTGGATTTATGTAAAACAAAAATGAACATTATTATTAATTATTAAAAAACTGCTCCCCAAGCTTTAACAGTTTCAGCAGCAGCAGGTCATCTCTCGGGTTCCAGGAGAGCCATCAGATCTGTAATAACTGTTCATCGAGTATCAAGAGAAAATAAAGAATTCAAGAACATCTGCACTGCAGGTTTGATTCCACTTTAAAAAAACAACATCTCGTCCAACACGATAAAATATCAGAAACAAACAGAGGGAAACTCGCTCAGAGCACAAGACCGCCATCTACAGACACCAAGTAATCCAAATGATGAAATTATTCACAAGCAGACCTAAAAAGAACCAGCTGGTCTCTGCTGTTGAGGGCGATGCTTTATTTATTGAAACCATCAGAAATCCTAAATTCATACAAATCAGCCCATGTTTAAATAGCACCAGAGATCTCATTTCAGTAAACATGAAATAAATATAAACACACACAAACACACACACACACACAAACACACATATAAACACACACACACACACACACACACACACACATATAAACACATTATTTCAGGTAGTATGAGGACCCGTAGGTTGATGGCAGAGGATCTTCGAACATAGTGGCGTAGGAGTTCTTGAGGAAATCCACATAGTTCTGAATGCTCTGTTTATGGCTTTCTGATTGGTCCAGACTGAGCTGAAGGTCCTTCAGACGCATCTCAAACTGCTTTTCACTCTGTGAAGTCAAACAGAAGCAAACATTTTAACCAGACGCAAACCCCAACCCTTCATTAACCCACAGACCTACCTCTAATCTAGAACCTGCAGTCAGAATCCCTAAATTAACAGTCCAACAGAGCCTCCTCAGTGTATATCACAATACCTACATTTAGTGTTATTAATATTCACCCTAATGAGACTGTAGCTCCGCCTCCTCAGTGTATATCACAATACCTACATTTAGAGTGTTATTAATATTCACCCTAATAAGAGACTGTAGCTCCGCCTCCTCAGTGTACATCACAATACCTACATTTAGAGTTATTAATATTCACCCTAATGAGAGACTGTAGCTCCGCCTTCTCAGTGTATATCACAATACCTACATTTAGAGCGTTATTAATATTCACCCTAATGAGAGACTGTAGCTCCGCCTCCTCAGTGTATATCACAATACCTACATTTAGAGCGTTATTAATATTCACCCTAATGAGAGACTGTAGCTCCACCTCCTCAGTGTATATCACAATACCTACATTTAGAGCGTTATTAATATTCACCCTAATGAGAGACTGTAGCTCCGCCTCCTCAGTGTATATCACAATACCTACATTTAGAGTTATTAATATTCACCCTAATGAGAGACTGTAGCTCCGCCTCCTCAGTGTATATCACTATACCTACATTTAGAGCGTTATTAATATTCACCCTAATGAGAGACTGTAGCTCCTCCTCCTCAGTGTATATCACAATACCTACATTTAGAGTTATTAATATTCACCCTAATGAGAGACTGTTGCTCCGCCTTCTCAGTGTATATCACAATACCTATATTTTGTGATGTCAGGATGTTGGATGATGATCTCCACCCCACCTCATCATCCCCAACTTATCCAAAAGTACTGGATGGAGCTCCTCCACCATCACTCCAGAGAACACAGCTCTTCCACTGCTCCACAGCTCCTCAATGCTGGATTGCAGCAATGGGTGCAGCTTAAAGTAGCTGAATGCGTTCATTAGAAGGGGTGTCCACAAACTTTTGGACATATAGTGTAGGTGTGTGTGCATACTAACCGACAGTTTGCTGAGTTTGAGCTGCCTGAGTTCGTTTTCTCGTCGGCTTTTTTCACCCTCCAGCTCCTGAATCCGGGACTGTAGAGTGTTTTCCCTGGAGGACGCCTTCTCCTTCACCTTACACACCTACACACACACACACACACACACACACACACACACACACAGCCTTCTAAATCAGAGAGTAGATCTGTTGATCTGCTCAGTAAGTCACTGCTATCAGAATAAACACTAATAATAACACTCCTACAGAAAGTGGTGGTGGTTCTCCATCACTGTGTTCATCATTAGAACATCTCCAAAGTTCTCCTCTCTCATGGAGTCTAGTATTATTTAGAGTTCTCCTCAGATCAACACCTGGTTTGATGGTAAATCAGGGCTTAATGATGGTAAATCAGGGGAGCTGCTGCTGCTGCTGATGATGATGATGGAGTTGAACACATCCACATGTTTCACTCCATTTCAGCAGCTTCACCCACCTGCTGCGTGACGTCCGCGAGAGCGCCCTCTAGCTGCCGGCGGAGAGCCTGACACTCAGCCGAGCGCTGCTCCAGCTGTCCACTGCTGTACTGCAGCGCTCCCTCCTGACTGCTCAGTCTGCAGATCAGCTCCTGGTTCTCACACTGAACCTCCTCTAGTCTTCTACAACACACACACACACACACACACACATACACACAGACATGCACACACAAACACACACACACACACACAAACATGAGAGACAGCACTGAACACTGAGTAAAGATTTCCTTCAGTAACACAAAGCTAATCTGAAGATTTGATGATTAGTAATCGATTAGGTGATGAATCTATTTATTGATTATTGATTTAGCGATTTCCTTTTTGTTGTGGATCACTGCAGCACATCCTAATATTTAACTGTTCACATCTATAGCTTCACCACACACACACACACACACATACATACACACACACCCACACACAGTTAGTTGCAGGTTCCCCAACACTCACTTCTGCAGGGAATCCATCTTCTGCTGCAGCTGAGTGTTTGTCTCCTTCATCGTCTCCTTCATGTCCAGAGATGACCTCAGTTTCTCGCCATGTCCCTCAACCTGCAGACACACACAAGACCTCCAATCACCTCGGAGCTCAGCTTCTTTCAGTCTCTCACACTCCCATCTGCCTCAAACCCCATTCTTCAGACGGTACTCTGAGCTGCGTCAGGTTAAGAACAGTGGAGGAAACACTACTACAGACAAGAACAGTCACTATCAGTGATGACCAGTGCCGGACAGCAGAAGAAACAGAGACCACTAGTCTATCTCCTCTAATTTCTAATCATTATCACTGGACTGCTGGGTTGGTGTGGCGCAACAGATAACACCACTACCGGCCGGTGAGCTACCACACTGGGAGACTGGGGTTCGATTCCTGGTCTGGGTGGCTATGCTACACTAGTCCTAACACTACACTGACTCCTCCTCTGTAATACCAGTCACCTTGTCGGTCACTCTGGATAAGAGGGTCAGCTAAATGCTGTACCTGTAATGTAAATGGTCACCTCTGACCGTATGCAGAGGTGGCAATTCTCTGGCAGTCCAGAAAATAAAAATCGGCCTGAGTATTTAGTTCCGGCTGCCTGGACGGCTCTGCTGCAGCTGGATGCGAACAGTTAAATTTACAAAATCTACAAATAATTATTCAAATTCATCAAATCAGATCAATAACCCTCTGAATCAGCCGCTGAACCACCCGGGCTGCAGCAGGGCCTCTCAGGCAGTCAGAACCATTCAGGCGGATCTTTACTTTCCGGACCGGGATTTCCCACCTGGGACCAGAACACGCCGACAGACCTTGAGCTGCAGCTGGGAGATGGTCTCGGTGGTGTGTGTGATGGTGCTGTGGTGGCGCTGTAGCTGCTCCTGGCTGTGCTGCAGGTTCTGCTCGGCCGCCTGCAGTAACTCAGGGTACAACTCCAGCTCCCTCACTCGCCCCTCCAAACACTCCCGCACCTGCAGACGCACACCTGTTACACTCCCCTCTACACCGACACCTCACACACACTCCCCTCTACACCTACACCTCACACACACTCCTCACATACTACCCTCTACACCGACACCTCACACACACTCCTCACATACTACCCTCTACACCGACACCTCACACACACTCCTTACACACTTCCCTCTAGAGTCTACAATGTGTGTAGCAGTAGTCATTCTTCTGAGGTCATGAGGTATTCGCTAAATGACCTTTAAGGTCAGTTCACATTAATCAGAACCTGAGCTGAGGCAAATGGCAGCGTTACCTGGGCAACCTCTGCGTCTCTCCCCTCCCGGAGCTCCTCTGTCTCTTGAAGCTGACTCTCCAGCTTAATCTTCAGCTCCATCACCTCCACCTGCAGCTCCGCCACCTGTCAGAAACAGCAGTTAGGGGGGGCTGCAGTATTTTCCCACAAAGCAAAAAATACAGTCATGGGCAGTTCTGAATCCGACCACAGCAGCTGCAGAAACACTGAACAGACGTGCACCGGCACAGCGGGCTTCACCTGGACCAGAGTCCAAATGCCATGACCAAGCTTAAATGTACATAGCTGCTACAGCTGGACCAGTTTCGGCTCTCAGTACACTTGCTTTGCCATAACTGACCTGTAAGTGCTGTGAGTGGGAAATATTTGTCCTAGAATGTTATCTGGGTTCTTTGCTCAGTTTAGACGTTTTAGTCAGGAGTCTTAATGATCTACAGCTTGTTTGAAGCTGAAATTGACACCAGAAACACAAATAAGGTGGATTTCCCAGACAGAGATTAAACCTAATCTTCAACAAGAAAGCAGTCTAAATAGAGATTCTCCAGGGACAAGAGTATAAAGCCAAAGGCCCCACCCTTCCAGACCCTTTCCCATCTTATCAGACCCTACCCTACTCAACCCCACCCTTCCTGACCCTACCCACCTGACCCTTTCCAACCTCAGCTGACCCTACCATAATCAACTAGATACTATCACCCGATCCCAACCATTCCCAACCTCAACTGACCCTACCATATCCCCCCTAACCGCCCAGACCCTCAATGCTCCCTGACCAGACCCTATTCTACACGATCCTTCTCCTATCTGACCCTTCCAATCCAAACCTCAGAATTTCCAACTTCATCTTACCTTATCATATCCATGCCTAGGCTAACTGACCTGACCCTATCCTACCTGACCAGACCCAGCCCTTCCCAACCTTGCCTGACCCTTCCCAACCCCACCTCACCATTCCAGACCCAACCCGACCCCACCCCTACCCTATTCCACCCTTGATTCAACCCAAAGGAATCTAATTTACATTAAGGAAAGTTAGACTGTGTGTAAGTGTGTGTGTGTGTGAGTATGTGTGTGTGTGTGAGTGTGTGTGTGTGTGAGTGTGTGTGTGTGTGTGTGTGTACACACTGTTACCTGACTTTGGTATGTCTCCACCTGCTGTTTACTTTCCTCAGCGAGAGCCGTCTGAGTCTGAAATGCAGCCTGAGAGTCTCGCAGTTTCTCCTCCAGTTCAGCTACAGTGGCCTGAGGAGACAGCCAATAGAAAACAGGCCTCTAATATCAGTAAAACTGGGTAAAACCAGCAGTCGCTCCACCAGTTTGTCGCTCCAGTTTGATCAGCAGTCCACCAGCAATGCTGATCAGCCCAGGCAAGCCCATCTGTCACTCCACCTGCATGTCCCACCTGCAGTAACACACCTCTGAAGTCTGACTTTCTGCAGCTTTACAGAACTTCTAGACAACGACTCCTCATATTTTCCTCCATGAAGCTCATGTTGATGCTCAGTAGAGCACAGAGACGCTCCTTTAATAGAGCTGATATTACTGAAATGCTTCATTTTCAATGGGCAGATCTGCAGCTGAAACAGGAGCCTAGTGCAGCCCAACATTTTTAACATCAACATTTTAATAGATCATTCTCCTCATTATGACTTTTAGAGAAATGGGGTTTTGGGGAGGGGGGGGTTAGTGCACTATAGACCCCTGTGGTTCGGCCTAAGCTTTCAGTCTTCCAGTACTTTTACTTTTCTACTTGAAGTGGTTCTGAAACCAGTACTTTTACACTTTTACTGGAGTAAAAAGCTTCAGTTGATACTTCAGCTTCTACAGAAGTCTTTTAAAACCTAGTATCTCCACTCTCTTCTACCTGAGCATCACACCTTTGGCTTTATCCGGAGTGTTCAGAGTCTTTCTCTAGTCATTATGGGAGCAGTCTGAACGAGGGCAGCAACACAGTCTACAGATACAGGAAGCTGTAGATTTTACGTGAATTTAAATGAAAGCTTATCTGACTCCCATCTCTGCAGAGCAGCTTTAGGTTTGGTAATCAAAGAGCCTTTCCCTTCTCCCATTATTATTCAGTTTAGTTTTTTCTCAAAAGCTCAGACAGTTTACTGCTCACCTGAGTGTCATTTCAGGTTGTTTCAGGCAGCTGGATTTAAAGGTCAAATGAACTGGAAAATCATGTTCTAAAACTTTTGACTGGTACTGAATATAATGCACAATATACATCTTCAGAGTGTGTTTTTGAGGCGAGTGAGAAGTGTGAGAAGTGTGTGGGAGGTCAGATACCCTCAGTGTGGAGTTGCTGAGGGTCAATTCAGCGTTCTCACTGTTGAGCTTCTCCACCTTCTGCAGCAGAAGCTCACCAGCCCCCTTCACCACCTGCCTCTCTCTCTGCAGCTCCGCACTCAGCACTGACACCTCACTGCCACGCACACACACACACACACACACACACACACAATCAATCAATCAATTAGCTCCATTCATTTAAACACAAACACCAACAGTCGATGATGAGATGATGATAAAGTGTGTGTGTATGTGTGTGTGTATGTGTGTGTATGTGTGTGTGCGTGTGTGTGTGTGTGTGTATGTCTTTACTCTTTGAGCACAGCTATCTCTGCGTTCAGTCTCACTCTCTCCTCTGTAGCTGTCTCCTGCTCACAGCACCACCTATCTCTCTCAGCACGAACCTCCACCAGCTTCACATCCTGCAACACACACACACACACACACACACACACACACACTCATTAGGCTTGAACTCAAAGCATCTCATCTAGAAATGTTTGGTTAGCAGAACGTTGTGTGAATGTTCTGAACAGTGATGTTGAAGCTAAAGATTAAACTGGAGGAGGAGGAGACTAAACACCCACTACCACAACACACAACACACAACACACAAAACAAAGACCTTCAGGACTGTTGATCAAAACACACCCACTAACAAACAAGTGCAATAATCACTGTAAACAAGTGTAATCATTTCCCTTTATTCTATCTTTCTTGTTTCTTGTTCTTTATTGTTCTTTATTTATGTGTCTATTCTATGTATATTTTATGTCTGTCAGTGCTGTTGGATATGTCTGCTTGTGTAGTGTAATCCTTTAGAGTTATATTTGCACATTGGAGGCCGGAGATACGCAATCTCATTTAGCTGTGCACTCCTGCTGTGTAGTCTGAATGACAATAAAGTTCACCTTGAGTTTGAAGTTTTGTGACGTTCTTAAAATGTTTTTATTAAACTGTTTTTTTACATTAGCATATTTAAAAAAAATGGCACTTCATTATTCTATTCAATGTTTAAGGAAATGCTCCAATTCTTACGTCTGGAAAACAAACAACTGTGATTATTAATTAAATACAACTGATCAGTGTGATTCTGTATTCTGTATCAGTTTTATCACTGATATCATCACAGTCATCACCGTCATCACCATCATCACAGTCATCACCATCATCACACACTGAACCAGCTCCTTCAGAACAATGCTGGAGTAGAACCACGTGTGGCTCCCTGAAGAATCTTTCAATGGAAAAGGCAGTTGTTTGTAAATAAGCATGAATAACATTTTTAAACACACTCTTACACACACACACACACACAAACACACACACAAACACAAACACAAACACACACACAAACACACACACACACACACACACACAAACACACACACAAACACACAAACACACACACAAACACACACACACAAACACACCTTCTCCCTGAGCTTTTCGTAGCATTTCTCCACTGCAGACTCGAACCTCTCAGCTCTGTGTCTCTGAGCTCTGATGGCTTTCTTCAGAGCCTCTTTCTCCTCTGAAGCTGCTGCAGAAACAGAGTCCATCTGAGCCCTGAGCTCCTCCAGCTCCAGCTTCTGCTGTGCCAGAGTCCGCTCCAGTCCCTGCACCATCACACACACACACACACACACATTTATTACATTCTTAAAGGCCCATATCAGAGAGTTTTCCTCACTGTTCCATACTTCATCATTTTTTAGAATATATATACACACCGATCAGCTATCACATTAAACCTCCTGCCTAATACTGTGTAGGAACCCAAGCAGCTCTGATCCGTCTAGACTTCTGCCTGATGTTTTGGAGATGTTCTGACCCAGTTATCTAGAACATCACAGTTTGGTTCTTGTCAAAGTGTCTCATATGTACATATAAACATGGTCTGGATTCCTGGATTGGGCCTGGTATTAGAGTAAGCTGCACCAAATAAATAAATGAATCACTACTGTCCCACATCAGATCCCACGTACCCTCAGCTGCACCATCAGCCGGTTGTTTTCTGCCTCTTTGTTGCGGAGTTGTCCTTGCAGGTGAGCTCGCGTGGCGTCGACTGAGCGGGACAGCTGGACCACCGACTCTGTGTTCTCCTGCACCACAGCGAGAGAGCCAACAGACAAACATCCACTCTGATTATACTGCTGACCAAACACCTCCACACACAGTGACAGCAGTCACAGATACAGCCCATAATTTATCTCCTATTCAAACCCACCAGTGAAGCTACACAAGTTTTATATGGAATGATGAGGATGATGATGATGATGATGATGGTAAAATAGTGAATAGAGAATCTGAACTAATGCAGTTTTCTTTAGGGACTACTTTCTGTAGCTGCACTACACCCTGCAGCATGTATCCCTCCACCATTTTAATGCTCTGGTTCTAAAAGCAGGTTCTAGAGCCGAACTCTTCTCAGAACTCTGGTAGAACCGTGTCTCAGGCATCAGGCAGCGTCTTCATCACCATTAGGTGAAGAACTTTCTGTGAGGAGCTTTTAGTAGAGCTTCAGATGGGATATTGCTGTTCTCACTTCTATCACTTAAATCTCCAAAACAACAGCCTCTTAACTTTCAATAGAAGTGAATGTGAAATTAAAATATTAATTTTGGAGCCTTCCTATGGGTTCATTTATCAAAAAAGTGAAAATGTTTTTTGAAGAAGTGTTGAGAAATATCTATGACAATATTTGAATATTAAAACTCACCATTTCCCTCCTCCGCAGAGCCATCAGCTCCTCAACTTTCCTCTCTTTTTCACTCAGGGACAGTCTTAAATCCTAAACCATCAAAACACAAGGACTTATACTTCACTGATTCAGAGTGACTCTCTGAGTCTCAATTCTCCTTCACTCTTTTTTATTCTATTTTTTAGAATGTTAAAGTGGTTTGAGCAGAAATTAGAAGTATTTAAGTATTAATTGTATCCAATGATTATTATTATAATATATTGATCCAAACATACTGAGGTTTAGAAGTTACCTGATTATCATGTTCGGTCTGATCCAGCTTCTTCAGCAGAGCGTCGATATGTTTATCAGTCTCAGTTCGACAGACCTGACAAACACCAATCACACTCCATCAAACAACCTCAGACTGAACAGTAAAATTAGATATACTGAACACTTCTTATACTTCATTCACATCTATATACTGAGTTTAGTAAAAACCTAAAGTAGCACTGTGCTGTACAGAGTTAATAACATCGTTTTTTTATTTTACATTTATTTTACATATACATTTTTTTTTTTTAAGCCAACTCAAATCTCTTTGAGAAGATTAGGAGAAGCATAGTTTTTTTTCAAAGCATTGATTTGACCCTGCAAATCTCAAACCATTAAGAAGCATTCTGTATTAGTTGTGTCTTAAATCAGCAGCTTCAGGATCATTGTGATAATTCCCACTCCAGGCCGGAGCGCTGCTGCTGCTGCTGCACTATGGAGGTTTGGTGGTGGAGCTGCAGGAGGAGAACCTCTCTCCAGAACTGCTGTGTAACGCTGCAGAACCCATAGAGTCATATTAGTGTAAAATCCTGTGGTATTACTCTACCACCTCAGCCCACATGCTGCTCCACCTTCAGATCAAGCTTCTGCAGCTCTCACACTGTCCAGAAATGCAGGTGTACAGCTGTCCATGGGGGGGGCGCTCAAAACCAAAGCCAAATAATGATTTACACACAATTCCACCAGCAGGAGGAGACCATGAGCCAAAAATACCCAACACCAATATGACTCTATGGGTTCTGCAGCGTTACACAGCAGTTCTGGAGAGAGGTTCTCCTCCTGCAGCTCCACCACCAAAGCTCCATAGTGCAGTAGCAGCAGCAGCGCTCCGGCCCGGAGTGGGAATGATGGAGACGCCGTTCTCCCCCTGTTCCAGTCAGTGGAGCATCAGCATGATCCTGAAGCTGCTGATTTCAGGTGGAACTGATACAGGGTGCTTCTTTAAAATGTTCAATAAAATCTCATTCTGGAATAATGCTGCTTTAGCCGTCCACGCTGGTAAAGCAGCACCTCCTAAAACTTCCTAAAACTCCTCAGAATGGTCAGTATCAGGTATCAGACTGACCTCCTCCTCCATAAACTCCTTCAGCTGCTGACGGACTGAGGAGTTTATGCGCTTAAACACCTCCAGCTTCTCCAGCAACAGTCCCTTCTGCCTGGACACCCTCCGCTCACTCGAACATCTGGACTCCTAATAAATCAATCAATGAAAGCATCAGTAAAAAAGCCTGTTTTTTTACGGATTTAACACTATTATGCCGCCGGCCACCAGCAGGGGGACTGGACACAATACAAGGAGAGCTCCCAAAAACTCCATTTCCCAGAAGCCTCTGCGCTAATCAGCGCTGACTGCTCACACCTGCTGAGCTCTGTATAAAAGCTAGCTGCAAACAGCCGCCCAGCGTTGCACCTTTGTAGAGGGGCGGCGGGTACGGTGATTTAGTGAAGCTTGTTGTAAAAGAGGCGTGGAAAGAGAGTCTGTGACGGACAAACATACATTAAAAAGAGAAGGTCTGGAAACTGACTTAGTAGAAACGTTAAGCTTGTAGCTGAAACTGAACATCGAGATCAGTGGAAGTGTGAGCAGAGCTGAAAGCAAAGCTGATCTCCTTCAGTCTTTATTTTAGTGAACTCTGTTGTGAGTGTTTTTCCCTCAGGAGTGAGGATGGATTAGGGATCTTTTGTCTGTACTAATATCCTCCTCTGTTTATGCTCGCCATTGTTTGCCATCCCCAACTTTTTCCCACCACCTCTTTTTCAGTAGTACAGTGGTAAAAAAACAGTCCTCTCTTTCAGTGGGTTGCCGGTCTGATCCAAGCTCCTGCACCTTAAAGAGTTAAACACATGCATTTTCATGTACCTGCTTTTACTTTTCTGAATCTATGTTTATTATACATATTTATTATTCAATAAATAAAAAATAAACAAACAAAATAAACCAAGAGCTCTGCACTTGGGTCAGCCCCCAGCCCCCCTGTAACATAGAGCTTTAATTAACATTATTACAATGCACTTATTATTGTATTCTAATCGCTGTTATATTTGTTGTTTTTTTTATTGTATTTATCTAAATGTTATTGTCTGTTTGTTTTAGCCTATTTTCTATCTGTATTCAGTTGGCAATTCGTATTTTATTATTTGGAGCTCCAAAAATCCAGGAATCAATTTAGTTTTAATCATTTTAATCCAATCTTAATTTATTAAATTAATTTAATCCATTTAGTTTTAATCTGTGCTTTTTAAAAAAGCTCTTAAAACCTCACATACATCAAAGTCCTCCTCCAGAATGTCCCTGAAGGACACCAGCTGGACGGCAGCAGAGGTTGCAGCTGATTCTGCAGCAATCAGCGTCTTCAGGAGGAGCTTCTTATCACCTGCCATGAAGTCGTCATAACTGTGGCTAAAGAACAGATGAGAAAACAACACAAACAAAACAGTGATATCATTATTAGGAAATATGATCGTACAGCGACTGGGGCGCTACAGCGGCCGGCTGCGTTCCAAAAGCAAGCCCAATCCATTACACTACCTCCACCATGCTTGACAGATAAACTAGTTTTGTGTTTTATGTTTTGGATCATGAGCAGATCCTTTTTTTCTCACCCCTCTGTCCTTCACACTGAACTGAATCACTGTGATTTTCAGTGCTCCTGTCTCACCTGGTCCTGTCCTCAGAGAACCTGTGGTTCTGGCTAACGCGGGACCTCCTCCCACTGCCGACATCTGACATCCCATCCAGATCACCTGCACACAGCAGGAGTTCATCCCTGGTTGACCTGGAGCCAAGTGGAGACTCTCTCAGATCTGCGGAGGACAGCAGCCTCATCCGTCGCCCGGCCTGATACAGCACAGACACAGGACAGTTACCACCCATTCAGCCTACAGCAGTCTAGCCCCACCCATTCAGCCTACAGCAGTCTAGCCCCACCCATTCAGCCTACAGCAGTCTAGCCCCACCCATTCATCCTACAGTAGTCTAGCCCCAGCCATTCAGCCTACAGCAGTCTAGCCCCAGCCATTCAGCCTACAGCAGTCTAGCCCCACCCATTCAGCCTACAGCAGTTTAGCCCCACCCATTCAGCCTACAGCAGTCTAGCCCCACCCATTCATCCTACAGCAGTCTAGCCCCAGCCATTCATCCTACAGTAGTCTAGCCCCACCCATTCATCCTACAGTAGTCTAGCCCCAGCCATTCAGCCTACAGCAGTCTAGCCCCACCCATTCAGCCTACAGCAGTTTAGCCCCACCCATTCAGCCTACAGCAGTTTAGCCCCACCCATTCAGCCTACAGCAGTCTAGCCCCACCCATTCAGCCTACAGCAGTCTAACCCCGCCCATTCATCCTACAGCAGTCTAGCCCACCTATTTAGCCTACAGCAGTTTTTTTGGTTCATGAACCCACAAAGACGCTGTAATTGGAGCTCTGGGGAAATAAAAAACAGGATGAATGTAGGAGATTAGCTCCTTACAGATAATTACCTCATAGCTGCCCTCGTCCTGCTGCTGGTCACTCATGGCTGCTCGGGGTTCTCGGTGTGGCGAGATCAGCACCTGTTCCACACACCTACAGTCCAAATTCTCATTTTACAGAGTTTACAGGACAGACTGATAGGTTCATCTGCTAATCCAGAGAGAACAAGGTTCTAAAAGCAGGTGGCTGGTTAATCCGGTCATGCCTTAATGCTGGAAAAGCTTCATCTGACTTAGTACTGATTAAACACATTAACCCCTTCATGACCCACAGCTACATTTAGTCTGATGAGAAAAGGCCAGTGTTCTGATTAGTCCATAGTTTGATTTCTATGACATTTCACTTTCGTTTGTTTGAATCAACCTAACAGTATGGTGTTCCTATCAAATGTGGAATATTTACTGCAAAATTAAAAATCGACTACATTTCAAGGATGTATCAATACACTGGAAAACTGTGATGTTCCATCAAACCAGTCCAGCATGATCTTAATTAAGCTGGTCATCAGGTTGGTTTGGTCAAGGTGGTCACACTGGTGGGCCAAACCATGACATTGCAAACCATACACCATGCTGGTCAACCATCTGGAGCTGGTCTTCTCCAGCAGTGTGGTGCTGTTAGATGTAAAGTACTGCTAAATTCAGGCCAACACTTCTGCTTCTACTGGTTTCTCACAAACACCAGCTGAGCTAAATAAATCTCAGCAGGGTTAATAAAGCTCATCAGCTCTTAATAAAAATAATATACATCTAAATACTCTAAATCCTCCCTGTCTAGCACGATACATCAGTACGACATAAATACAAAATAAACAGGATCAATAAATAAAAACAGAATCATCAGTAAATAAGTAAATGTGTCTGAAGCCTCTGACTTTTACCCACCAGTTTTTAGCCAAACTCCATGTAATCCCGAAGCGCCGATACAGAACAGGGGGTTAAAACTCTCCATAACAAAACTTAAAAGACCATTTTTAATATTTCAGCCCTTTTTGATTGACCTGAAGCTCTGCAGTGGACAGTAGCGCCGCTGATCTCTATGGTGCGGAAGGTAAACAGCGAGCGTGTTGCTGGGCGGGGCGTGGGCGGGGAGTGGGCGGGACCATTCGACGTGGGCATATGGACGCGTTCACGACGCCCTCCCACCCAAACGCGTTCAGGCACCCTCGCCTCTTTAATGCAGAGGTCTTCAAATCTGGACCTTGTAGTTCTTGGCAGGTGTGGCCTACATTTCCAATCAGTTACATTAACTGTTCCCTTCCAGCGAGAACAAAATCCAGGACTGGAAACAAGGTCCAGATTCGAGGACGTGGGCTTTAATGGAAACATATCCTACAGTAGACAAAGACACCCATATTTAATATTTGTGGTGGACACAGTGGGATTTGGCCTTTGCCCAGTGAACACACAGTGGCATTGCTGAGGCGCCTGGGGAGCAACCGTGGCAGCTTGTCGAGCCCGGGTATCAAACCCACAACCCTGGTGCTGTAACCGCTGAGCCACCACTGCCTGTAAGCACCTGGAGCTCCGCTTAGTGATTTCTCAAATACTGAAACTGTCTTCAATGGAAAAGGTGGCTGAAAAGCTGGTCGTCCAGGTGAAATCTCCTATACTGGTTAACCAGTTTGGACCTTGAACAGCATCAGGTATGTTTTAGTTTGAGTTTGATGGACTAACCAGCTTGACTAACATGACAAAGCTGACGTCAAGCTTGTCATGCTGATTTTCATTAACTGGTTGACCTGTTTGGTAAAGCTGGTCATGCTGGTAAACCAGTGTAGCCATGCTGTTGGACCAGCTTGGACATACATGTAGACCATCACCAAGATTAGTAAATTTAGATTAAAGCAGATCAATCAGTGTGGATTTCTTGAGCTTAGCTAACATGTCCATATGGGTAGTCAGCCTAACTGGGAACCAAATATTTTGTCCTTGGGGTTCCATGTTGGTCCCACATATGCATGCCCACCTGGGTCAGTGATGGGACCAAGAGGGGTTAAACCTGGACCCCATCTGAGTTGTACACTGCATATGGGGCCTAGATGGGACTCTTGTGAGATAACAATGGGGGTCCATTTGGGGAGCTAAACTGGGTCCCAGTAAGAACGTGTATAAGCCCACCTGGAACCCACCCAGCCCATGTTCCACCCATGGGAGCCCTAAAAGAACATGTTGGCTGGTGTTTTATTATAATGTGAAATGACTTTATAAGGCCTACTCTGTCATTTTTCTTGATGTGAAACTCAAACTTTTACAAGCTGAAGAACCAAGATGATGAAGATTTCACCACCCAGGAGGACTCTTACCAGTGTTGACTTCATGAACACTGCATAACTGCAGGAGATGGTGTGAGCGACTTCTCAGTAGACCAATCAGAGCAACCTTATAGACCAACCTGCTGCATGGGGCGGGGTTTAGAAGGGACGCCCCAGTTCCGCTGCTCCATCGTCCTGCGGTTTCAGCGTGAAACCCTCCTAGACGCCAGGTGGTGGAGCCTGCTCTGTAGCTCTGGAGCTGGTTCTCCACCCCCATACAGTGGAGAAGAAGATCTGATCAGCATTCTGGAGGTAAAGAGCCCATAAACACCCTTTAACCTTGTTTACATTGTGTTTTAATGGACTTTCTAGAGAAACGCTGGACTGGGCAGACAGAGCAGACAGAGCAGCTGCAGGGTTGAAACACTGCAGTGTTTCCCTGGTTGGGTTTGGAAAATGTGTCGCAATATGTCTGTGTTTTATTTAGGATTTAAATAATAAAACTCAAAACCCGTTCATGCACATTTCGACTGGAGGTTTTTCCACAGTATTTGGTGGTGTTACCCTTTTTGCTGGGTTGCTTCCTCTGCTCTATCTGCTCCACTATCAATACATTTGTGAGGATGAAGCAACTTTTATGAACTAGAAAATAATACAATTACAATAATGGTACATTGGAATCTAAACAACGATGATGGAAGACAGTTATACTAATGCCCATTTTGCATTTTAGTGGTTTTCTGCTCTAATACTCCTGCTGAAAAATCCAGCTGAGAACATGGTTTTGCTGTTACCTGGTTTTGGTTAGTCTTTGATGGTCAGGCTCTGGACCAACATAGTGTATGTTTCTTTTGATTTTAGTCATGCTGGTCAACCAGCTTGGTGATTCTGATCATGCTAGTTGACCACAATGGTCTTGCTGATCATGCACGTCATGGCTATTACTAGGACCACAGTAGTTTCGTGTCTGTCAGTAAGAAGTTTCTGGACAATATCAGTTTCTCATCCAATTTATTTTTCCAATCAGCAAGTCCTTAATTTTGGCAGAAGTATTGATAGTGCCTATGGGGCAGCCAACCTTGCTCTCTGCCAATCACATTTGCCTCCTCCATTTACAGGACACCCCCAGTAGAGTCTTAGTCGCATGAGGTCCATTGCCATGACTTTTGAGGACCTCTAAATGTTCCAGTAAGCCAGTAAACATTGGTGCCTATCAGCAGTTACAAGTCAGCTTCATCACTGGATATATTAATGTCTGTCAGAGAAGTTTTCTCTGGTCAGAATGCTATTTTAATCAACAGGTATACTTTTGAGTAAAGACCTTCACCAACTCTCAATTCTATTGTTTAGATCATGCATCTCAGCCTTTTTAGAACAAAGGCGCTCACTGATTTCTCTTGTCCCATGATACGGAGAAGAATGCTTACCTTTAAAATGTTGTCCCCAGCCTCTGTATTAGTGCTGATCACAGATTCATACACTAAATTGCCAAAGATATTTGCTCGCCTGCCTTCGCACGCATATGATCTTAAGTGATATCCCATTCTTAATCCATATTGTTTTAATATGATGTTGAGCCACCCATTGCAGCTCTTCTGGGAAGGTTTTCCACAAGGTTTAGGAGTGTGTTTATGGGAATAAACACTGACATTGTTGTCGGACGAAAAAAGCCTGGCTCACAGTCTCCACTTTAATTCATCCCAACGGTGTTATATCGGGTTGATGTCACCACTACACCAAACTTGCTCATCTATGTTTTTATGGACCTTGCTTTGTGCACTGGTGCACAGTCATGTTAGAACAAGAAGGGGCCGTCCCTGAACTGTTCCCGCAAAGTTGGGAGCATGAAACTGAGTTCCTTTCACTGGAACTAAGAACCCAACTCCTGAAAAACAACGTCACACCATAATCCCACCTCCACCAAACTATACACTTGGCAAACTTTACACAATGGAATCAGACAAGTACCGTTCTCCTGGCAACCGCCAAACCCAGACTCGTCCATTGGATTGCCAGAAGTAGAAGCATGATTCGGCACATCATATTCCAAGTCAAGTGGGTTTTATTGTCATTTCAACTACATACAGAGTACACAGTGAAACGAAACAATGTTCCTCCAGGACCATGGTGCAACATAGACACAGTGCATACAAAACACAAGCGCAACACAATACAAGTGTGGACAGACAACACAACACAGTACAGACAGAACACAACACAGTACAGACAGAATAATAAATAATTGGGGGTAGTGTGCAAATTATGCAGTGTGTAATAA
Source organism: Salminus brasiliensis (assembly GCF_030463535.1). Classification (NCBI taxonomy): domain Eukaryota; kingdom Metazoa; phylum Chordata; class Actinopteri; order Characiformes; family Bryconidae; genus Salminus; species Salminus brasiliensis. The sequence goes on along the minus strand of NC_132886.1, from coordinate 840,786 downwards.
ATATTGTGTCCAGTGAGGCAGTAATTCCTTATGGGTCAGTGGCATTTCTAAAAGAGAGTTATGAGTTTCAGTGATGATGTACAGTTTTATTAAATGTCTCTCAGTTTGTCTTTCTTTTTTTTTTGCATCATAAGTAATGTAAATATATTTTGTTTCTTTTTGTTCTCCAGAAATGAATGATGTCCCTGAGGCAAGTCTTCTTCTGCTTATAAGCATTACCTACTAGAAAGGGGCATCCAAAATGAGCTCTAGTATTCGGCAGAAGTCCTCTGTCCATACTGATGCATCTGACAGGCAAATGCTGAATAAAAATAGCAAAAGGAAACATCACCAATGCTCAGAGTGTGGGAATAGTTTTAACCAAAAAAGTAACCTTCAACGACACCAGTGGCAACAGCACAAAGTCGGAAAGCTGCATCCGTGCTCAGACTGTGGGAAGAGTTTTAATATTGAGAGTAATCTCAAAACACACCAGCGTATTCACAAGGCAGAGAAACCGTATCACTGCTCAGACTGTGGAAAGAGTTTTCGAGAAAGAGGTACTCTCCGAGTACACCAGCGCATCCACACAGCAGAGAAACCGTATCACTGCCCTGAGTGTGGAAAGAGTTTTACTCAGCATTGTAGTCTACAACGCCACCAACGCATTCACACAGGAGAGAAACCTTATTGGTGCTCAGATTGTGGGAAGAGTTTTAGTCAACAGAATAATCTTAAATTGCACAAACGTATTCACACTGGAGAGAAGCCCTGTTACTGTTCATACTGTGGAAACAGTTTTAGAGACCGAGGTACTCTCATAAAACACCAGCGCATTCACACCGGAGAGAAACCTTATCACTGTTCCGAGTGTGGGAACCGTTTTACTAGTCGGAGTACTCTCCAGGCTCATCAGCGCATTCACACTGGAGTGAAACCGTTTCACTGCTCAGACTGTGGAAAGAGTTTTAATCGTCATGGTAATCTTCTACTCCACCAGCGCATTCACACTGGAGAGAAACCATATTACTGCTCAGACTGTGAGAAGAGTTTCAGATATTCAAGTACTTTAAAGACACATAAATGCATTACAAAGAAGGCAGAAACGTACAACATATGTTTGTCAGAAAGCAGCTGTTAAGAGATGGGCCTGAGTGCACCTTTTTGATGAGGTGTTTTGAAATCATACAAAACATCTTACTAAGGTACACGTGCATACATAAGTTCGGAGAACGTCAGCATCTCCTTACTTAAAACAGCATGATGGGTGTTGAGGACCCTGCACCATTCCTAACTAATTAAAAGATACACTGTATGGACAAAAGTATGAAAAAAGCATCCTGCTTTTGTTGGCATAACTGTCTCTACTGTCCAGGGAAGACGGCTTTCTACTAGATTTTGGAGAATTGCTGTGAGGATTTGAGTGCATTCATTAGTGTTACTGAGGCCAGGATGTTGGATGATCACCACCCCATCTTATCCACAACTCCCTAACTCATCCCAAAAGCACTCCTTATTCTAGAGAACATAGTTCCACTTTATACCCCTTTATCCCACACCTGACTTTAGGCAGCATTAATTTTAATGAACTCTGCTAATAATTGATGTACTCCTTGCTGCCCACACCAAGCAGAAATGAATAAACTGGGTTCCCATTAATGTTTTTTTTTTTTTTTGGAAATGCCTGTAACAGAAAGATGCTGGATTATATTATGTATTCTAATATTATATCATTATTATATATTTATAATTACTAAATATATAAGACAAAAAGACAGTTGTGTTATGGTTCTGCGAGAGAGGGGACTACAAACAAGTTGCATTGGTCTGAATATTGTAATATATATATATATGCAGTGAGTAAAGTTGCAGTGTCTGTAGACTGTAAAACACAGTGTCCATAGACCTGGAGAGATGGATTTTGACTTCATGAAGGCTGCATAACTGCTGGAGGGGATATGAGCGATGTCTCCGCTGACTAATCAAGAGGCTGCTCTTGGGACCTCCTAGCACAGGGGGCGGGGTTAAAAGGGGACGGTCCCAACTCCGCCACTCTTTCGTCACGTGATTCCAGTGTGAAACCCCCTGCAGGCCAGGTGGTGGCGCCTGTCTGGTAAACTGGTTCTCCAACTCCCACACAGTGGAGAAGAAGATCTGATCAGCAGTCTGAAGGTAACGAGCTCGTAAACACTCTTAATACAGTTTACGGTGTTTTAATGAACCTCGAGAGAAACGATGAGATTCTTTATGGTCAGCAGGCTGTAAATGACCAGCCTTACTCCAGACTGGCTGGACCAGCTGTAGGTTTGGTTGGTGGACTGTTTCCTGGTTGGGTTTGGTAAACGTGTGGCGTTTTGTTCGGTGGTTTATTTAGGATTTACAACCATAAAACCCTCAGAAAATCTGTCAGTTGGTTCATATGTAATGGATGTAATGATCTCCTGGACGATCAAAGAGCTTGTATAGCTTTAAGGCTACTTTCCCACGGTGGTTCCTGTGCGCTGCCTTTGTCTGCTGGGCTGCTGGTCTTCCTCGGCTCTGTCCCCGCCTGTGGCCATGAAGCAACTTTTAATGAACCAGTAAGAAAGTAATGTGGTAGATGGGAACAGACAGCTGGAAGCACTTGAGGTTTGGTGTGGTGGAGCTGAAATGTGTAGGACAGGAGATATTCCAGGACTGGGCTCTAATAACTGTTCAGTCAGTCAGGTTCCTGAACCACAGAGATGGACCCATTGGGATGGATAAAGGACAGGCCTGTGAATGAGAAGGCACTCTCTCTCTCCAGGGGTCTCATTTGTAAACAGGACCCTGCTGAGAAAACCTGCCTGACCAGCTAAAGATGGTCAAGCTGGTCAAACTGGTTGACCAGCTTAGCTCTTGGGAAGAATAGGGTATGTAAATTTTAGTTTGATGGTTTAGCTGGTCTACCAAACTGGTCAATTAGCTTTACCAAACTACCCAACCAGTATGACCATCTCAGTCACGTTGGTATTGCTGGTAGACCAGTCCGTCTATCAGGCTCAACTGAACTAAACTTTTCAACCAGCTAGACCATCAGTCTTATCAGCTTAGACAAACATCAGCTAGAGCTAAATTTTACAGTGCATATCATATAATGCTAATTCAAGTTTAATGTCTCACTTCTATGATAATCTATCAAATATAACATGTATTTATTTGCACATTTATCTTAACAAAGCAAACCAGTAATCAAACTAGTGTATTATTATTTCTTCCAGCTTGTACGTATAATTATTTTACAACAGTGATGGCAAGGGATTATGGATTGTCAATAACACCCATTTGCTGGAAATGACACTTTCTGGCTGCTTTAAGACACACCTGATTTTGATTACTAATGAATGGAAAGGTATTAGTCTCAAAATTAAGGTGTTGATTTTAATGTCCATTTGTCCCTGTTTTATTCTCTCAGTGATACCCAGCCCTACCGGGAACTCCTTCATATTCATCAAACCATATTTAATGGTGTTTCTCTCTACAGGTTCGAAGTGTCCTGCTCCCAGGATTCCTGTTGTTCACATGTTTGTGCTCTTTTACTAAAAACACAGAGGTGAGTGTGTCATGTATTCACATTTGTAATAAACAAAAAAAATAAACTGTAGATGAAAACGCTCAGTTACTTTATATCTGATTAGCATATTTATATAATATAAATAGTAGTGCATGTGCAAAAGCCTCAGAACTTGTTAGGTCTTGTTTGGCTCATTAGAACTGGATAGGCAAGTCAATAATTGCCACTAGTAATTTTCATAGGATGACAGTTCTAGAGTGTAATACATTCAGTTCCAGAGCTTAATAAAACCTTAACGCTTAATAATCTTTGGCTTCTCTAAGAAGAGGGTTTAAAAAGGTTTTTAGAGACAAAAATGCTGAAAAGAAAATGTACTTTAGGACTAGACTCAATCCATATCTGGAAATTAAGGGGTATCATGTAGTCCTGGAATACACAACAGTTTGAATGGAAATTTTCGTGTGTGGGTGTGGGTGTGGGTGAGGTAAGGTAAAGTTACTGGACCTCCAAGTGAATACTGCCATACGTCCATGATTCCACCAGCACCCACATACTCTACCCGGGTATGGACACCTGTGGGTTTGGATTAGTTACCGCACTGCCCAGTGGAAAAACATTGCATCCCAGTTTGATGTACACCACAAGGTGTAGCTCTTTTCACTGATAACTAACTGTCTAGACGTGGATTGTGGTTGATTATAGTGTAGTCGGTAACATTACTACCTTTCATAGGATGGACAACCACACCCCTCTACACCAGTAAGAGTTATTGGGTTAGACTTGGATTAGAGGTCTTGGCTTAACTGTGCACATTCCCACTTGTGTAACATGATTCACATGTAAAACCTTACATTGTTTTCTTCCCACCAATGTAAGGTGAAACACCTGCTCCTTTTCTGAACTTGTGACAAATGGGTGTTTTAAGGCCTGCAGCTTTTCCTGGGTCGAATCCTGGGTCATGCACAATTGGTCTTGCTCTCTCAGGGTGGGAGGAGTAACAGGGTTAGGTAGTTTCATATTTTTTAATCTAATACCTCCACAGGTCTGGTGTTTAAGCAGTGCATTCTATTGGCTAAAAATAACAGTAAATTCATAGCAAACTGAATATAGATGAGTGTATTTATGTTTAAACACATTTCTGTTTCTTTTTCTCCTCCAGAAAAGTTCAAGTCCTTCTGCTTGACGTTTCCAACACGATTTGTGTTTATTTCCATGAATGCATGAGCAGATGCCAACAAGGGCTTTACTTCCCACTGCTGGAAACATTACTTATTAGATAATGGCATTCACGATGAGTGGTCCTCAACACATGTCCTCCATCCAAACTGGTACATCTGACGGACAAACCCAGAACGAGACCACCGTGAGGAAAACTCATCACTGCTCAGAGTGTAACAAGAGTTTTTCCCAGCATGGTAGTCTACTGCGCCACCTCCGCATTCACACTGGAGAGAAACCGTATCACTGCTCAGAGTGTGGGAGGAGCTTTAGCCAACAGAATAACCTACAGCTCCACCAGCGTATTCACACTGGAGAGAAACCCTTTTTCTGTTCATACTGTGGAAACCGATTTAGAGACCGAAGTACTCTCAGAAAACATGAACGCATTCATACTGGAGAGAAACCGTATCACTGTTCCGAGTGTGGGAAGAGTTTTAGTATTCGGAGTACTCTCCAGGCTCACCAACGCATTCACACTGGAGTGAAACCATTTCACTGCTCAGACTGTGGGAGGAGTTTTAATCACCATGGTAATTTCCTTTTACACCAGCGCATTCACACTGGAGAGAAACCGTATTACTGCTCGGAGTGTGGGAAGAGCTTCAGACATCTAAACACTTTAAAGACACACAAATGCATTAAGAAGGAGGCAGAAACCTATGAGATATGTTTGTCAGAAAGCAGCTGTTAAAATATTGGAATTCTTAGATATTAGATGTAAATTGAGTAAGGCCTTGAAGGGCCTAGAAATGAGCTTAGTCTGAAGTCGCTTACTGAAAATGATATCAAATGATATAAAAAAAAAAGCAAGAATACAGACCGTATTTTGTTCCTGCAAAGCAAAAACCTTGTATATCCATTTTTGATGTTTTTCACTTTTTTCCCATATTGTGTATGTCTTGGACTTTCCTTCAGCTTAGCCCACTTGTTTTCAACGGGTTAGGTTATGGAACTGTCAAGGGCATGCTTTGGTCATTGAACCATTTTTCTGTTTTCTGATTTTAGTGTTTTGAATGATGTTCCTGCTGGAAGATCTAACCACAGGTTTTTGGCAGATATGGATTTGTACTTAATGTTTACTGGTACTTTATGATTCTGTGTATCTCAAAGTTTTGTATTTGTTCTTTTCTTTTTATGCCAAACTCATTTTGCATGTTTTATGCCGAATAATGACCGACTGTTACTTTTAGGCCACGTTAACATTTCCAGGCTGAAGTGACTCAAAAAAAAAAAAAAAAAAAAAATTTTTTTTTTTTTGCCTTAATGCAATACAGATATTGTTTTCAGGTGGGCTCTGTGGACATGTTCAATCTGATTTTAATCAGAATCTGACTTTTTCTAATTAGATTTGAGACGCTTTCATATGTGGTCCTAAAACAGCTGTGTATCTGATCCATGGGCATGCAACATGAATGTGAATAGACTGAATTTCATGAATTTATTTTTCTGTACGTGCTTAGCGCTGTTGTCATCCACCAGCATCCTGTATCAGTCCAATGTGTTTTTTTGTTTGTTTGGTTTTTTTTTTTGGTTTTTTTTTTTGGAGTAGTCAACAGCTTCTATGCTTTACTTCTGAATTTTAAGAAATATGGACTGTTTTGGTTCAGAGCCAAATTCTTTTCACCACCTGTGTAGAGTGAGGAATGATTTATACACTTGCTGAGTACTTTAATTAGGAGCCAATACTAACACTAGGGCTTTGCTTTGCTTGGCATGGTTTCCAGACGATGTTGATAAAAGAGATGCTGATCCATGATGACATGATTTCATCGCAGAGTTCCTGCAGATCATTCAAGATAACCTTTATGTTGTCAATCTCCCATCCTCCCACATTCCCAAAAGGATTACTGGATTTAGACCGAGAGACTGGAAAGAACCACCAAAGATAGACACTGAACTCACTATCATATTCATGAAACCAGTGTAAGAGACTTCTGCTTTGTGACCTGGTGCATTATCATGCTTGAAGAAGCCATTAGAAAATGGTAAACCGTGGTCATGAAGGGATGAAGATGATCTGCAACAATAATCAAACAGTCTTTGGTGTTCAAGAAATGATTGGTATGAACTGGCCCAAAGTGTGCCAATAAAACATTCCCCACACAACATTCCCCACCAGCCTGGACTGACTAAGGCAGGTTCGGTACATGAATGTTGGCCCCAATTTCTGACCCTATCATCTGTGATCCTCAGCAAAACTTCAGACTCCTCAAAACAGGCTATGTTTCTTCAGTCTTTAACTGTCCGGTGTTGGTGAGCCTGTGCTGAGGCACTGCAGGCTTAGCTTTCTGACAGATGTGGAACTTTGCATGGTCTTCGGTTGTTGTTGCTCATCCTCCTCAAGGTTGGAGGTGTTAAATATCTGTTGCATTTGTTATATTTAAGATTATGTAATGTTGGCCTTCATGCAAATTTACACTTTCTTTCTAATGGAAACTGAATTTTCTATGGATAAAAAAAAAGATTATAATTATTGTTAGTTCTAATAAATGCACCTCATTATTTATTTGTTAGCAACTTTGTTAGTAATTGATATATCCCTTACTGACCACACCTAGAAGAAATTAATAAACTAAGTTCCACATTTCAAAATCTAATTGTCATTTCTTGTTTGTATTCTTAGCTTTAATAGTGATTTAAACATTATTACAATATGATGTAATAAAAGGCATGTAATAATGTAACCATGAAAAATGCTGACACAATAATTAACTGTGCTGATTTAAATATGACTCAGATTTGAAACCATCCATTTTCTTTTTTAATCAAGTAATATACCAACCTATTAAAATAAAAGCTTATATTTAGAATTGGGAAATGTTTGATTGTAATAAAGAACACACACTGTTGAATTATGGTGTTATTATATATAGTGCATATTTATACTCTAAAAATATACCAGTTTGTTCACACAGGTGAGAAACCATATTACTGCTTAGACTGTGGGAAGAGTTTAAGTGTGCAAAGTAGTTTAACATAACATCAACTCATTCTCACTAGAGAGAAACCGTATTGGTTCTCAGACTGGTAAAAATGTTAATCAGCAGTGTAATATCTCATACTGGAGAGAAGAGATTTGACTGTTTAGCATGTAAAGCAGAGACATATAACAATATTTGTCAGGACATAGTTGTTAATACAATAAATAAGTTTGAAAAGTTTGAAAGTTTACAAAGTACTACTATTTACCTACACACTGTTGTGGAACCCATTCTAAATAACTACAGGATGTGCTAAGAGCTACAGTTTATATCAGAGAAGTTCCCACTAAGTTACTAAGTTATCCACTTAGGAACCATGTTGAAGAATCCCAAAAGTTCTTAAATACACTTCTGAGAGCATTGAGAAATGTTTAAATTCTTGGAGAAGCCCCTATGTTCTTGGAGTAATCTAGACGTTCTAATCTAGGAAGGTTTAACCAACACAGGAGTGGTGTTGCACCATGCCACTGTGCAGCATTGCTTACACAAACATAATCTGCATGGGGAAGGCCATTAGAAAGAGAAAGTTACTTGCAATCTCATAACAAAAATCTTTAAACTCTGCAGACATATCTAAATAAGCCACAGGCATTTGGGTAACAGGTGCTGTGGACTGATAAATTCAGAATAGAAGTCTTTAGGCTTTTGTTTGGAGAAAAAAGGAGCAGTATGGCGTGATTGAATTAGAGAAACATGAGCATATGAAATTGCCCTCACAGCCTCCAACATCTTTGAAAATACATGGGTAGATGTACATTCTGCAACACCTTCTCTCCTGTCCAGTAGGAGACACTTTACAGAAGTGTCAACAGTCTTGATATAAAGAAGAATATGAGAAATACAGGAGCTGCATTGATTCATGTAAGGAGCTGTTCAGTGTGTATTTACTACTCTGTCATTTTATTACAGAAATCATTTGGACAAGAATTTTCTACTAAAAGTAGGGTGCAGGATGTGTAAGCTAACATGGTAGCAGTCATCATACAGCTGGATAAGCTAATGTTAGCCATTAGCTTTTGGTTAATACTATTTTTCTTTGAAAGTGCTGTTCAAGTAAACAGGGCCAGGTAGGTCCCAAAGTTTCATGCAAGTGAAATCAATTTGAAAACATGGACTGGTGTAGTTCTGCTATATTCTTGTACCATCTTGCCCATCCACCAACAAATTTTACATTATTTTTAAGTCAGACTGTGGTGGTCAAAGCTTCTGGTTTGATGTTTGGTGAATGGTTAGATATAAGCAAAAAGATAATATAATGATAAATCAAGAATGTATGATATATTAGCTCAAAAATCTGTTAGTCCTAGGGCCATACAAACCAACTGATTAAACAAGTGTAGTCCAGCTTGTTTGGAATTAAAACCTGCAGCCACAATGGATTTCCATATTCTATCATAAACTGCCTTTCTGATAAAAAAGCTCCATGCTACGAAATCATCCAAACTAACATCGGCCCTGTCTGCCTTTATCAAGCTAGAATCACCTTTTCTATGAAACACTCTTATGTAATATTAAGCAGATTATTTTGCTGCACATCCCTGGAACAACAGATCCTCACCATGCTCTTGTAGCCTTTGTCGAAACTATCCTAGTTAGCCCAGATACAGAAGCACACACATGGATACCCAGATATCTTATTTGGTTTATATTGCAAACCAGGCTTTCCATGCAGATTTTTCCTTTTCAACATATAAAAATGTTAGACCCCCCAAATACAGCAATGGCACTGGGCAAATTATCATTCATCTGTCTAAAAAACTGATGTAACTCTGTTGTTTTGTTATTTCATATTTAGTTATAAACACATAAATACATTTTCTTTTCCATTGCAGAAATAATGTTCATCTTCCTGCACACTCCACAGAGATACTAACAAGAGAAGTCATCTCCAACAACACCAGCACATACACACCGGAGAAAAAACATATCACTGCTCAGACTGTGGGAAGACCTGCAAATTCTTTAAAAATACACAAATGCATGAAGAACGAAGCAGTAACCTATGACATATGTTTGTCAGAAGGCAGGTGTTCATATTGAGAGAACACTGGGTCCCATGGTCTTTCTCTATAATGTCAGTTGAATGTCTATATGACTAAGCTCATATGGAGCCAGTGTAAATTGCAAACTAGGCTAGATTGTATTTAATATTGCATGTAATTTCATTTTGTTGGTTTTGGTCTATGCTATGCACCTGTACTGGTTTCTGAGTGTATATTTATGGGTTCAAGATGGGCTTTCTGGTGGAGAAAGACTGGTGGAGAATGGGTCCCAGTAAAATGCAAGGACAAACCCATTCAGAGCCCATGCCCACCTGGAACCCATCTAGTCCACGTTCCACCCATGTGACCAGCTCCCCAGCGGGAGAGATAGGAGTGCTCTGACAGGGCAATTATTTCAATCTATGGTGGAGAGGCTGCAGCTGACCTGGGACGTGTATGCTTTTGGAGAAAGACAAGGATTTCTCCTTAGCACTCTGGGACAGCACCCTGAGCAACCTCATTGATATTGCTACCTGGTGCTTGAGAGAGAACCATTAAGTTGGTATCACCTTGCTCTACCCTGCTTCCCTGTGGTCGGGAGAGCACCACTAAGCCATTTGGTGGTAGACACAAGACCTCACCTCATCTTCGTTCCCAGTGATTGTGCTCTACAGAGCACTGGAAAAAGCAATATATGCAGGGTTTCCCCTCTGATCAAGAACAACTGAGCAGAATCAAAGGAGAAGCCAGGAGGACAGAGACTTGTGGTCTTTTAAGAAGCCTATCAAGGGGAACTGAATAATTACATTTTTAGTAATTCTAGGCAGCCTACAGTATACTGTACCTCACTTTCATTTTGTTGCAAATGATGCTTTAATAAATGTTTACACTTTAAATTTTGAATGGTCTTTTCCTTTTCATCTTTGAGCCTGAAAGATCTGATCTAATCTATGGCTCAAGAGTCAGCGTGCAATTGCATGTAGTGTCACACATACTCAAACTAGAAGGAGATGCCCTCAAACACGTATTAGTATATGTTAGTATGCCTCCTAATTTATAAAATTGTGATGTGTGTTTTGTCCTCCACAAAGCATGGTGACATTGAGGTCTCACCAAACATATTGAGACACTGCTGTAAGAGATATTAGCATCAAGTAATTCAGGAAAACACATTCTGTCATTCTAATTGTTTCAATATCTATAGAATAAAATTGATCTGGAAGGAGGAGAGAAATAACCATCTATGCTTCTCCAACTCTAAACATTTTCAAATTAAATTTGTAGTAACTATATTTACCCTGCTAAAAGAAAATATAGCCTGACCATCTCAAGGTGTTTTTTTCATCTCAAGGAGTTTGATCATTTAGCTGGTCTATAAATATCTGACCATACTAGCTCAGCAGTTTGACCAGCTAAATAATGAGCTTGTTTAAGCTAGTAATTTTGACAGACATGCGGGCCCATCAAAAACAAATTACACCTACAGTATGCTGGTCATACTGTAAGAGATGGCTAACCACTTGGATGAACAGCTTTTCAGTCCCCATTTCTAAGACCATCCAAAAATCAGCAAAAACCGGTTGTCAGCTGGATTGTATTTAAAATATAACCCATTAAAATAGCATTTTTTGCATATTTTGAATTCTTGGAAACTTGCATGTGGACAGCTGGACTCACGAATTTGGTCACTTTTTGGCTCTGCTGCATACTAAAGTGTTTAACACAAGCAGGTCATTTCTGATGTTGTACCCCTGCACAAACAGCTGTTGTGAATAGACAGTAAAAGAGGACTGTAAAAATACCTTTCTTTAATTCTTTATTTCTTTAATTATCAGGGTTTTTTCTTTAATTTCCATCTTTTACTGTTTCAAAATAACAAAAAGGAAATAAAAAGAATTGGCACAAAGCAAGCGTTTAGGCACCTGCATGGTCGGTACTTAGTTACCCACCCCCTAACTCTGCTGATGTTTAGAGTGCTCTGCAGCTGCTTAGAGGAGCCCATGCCTGCTGATTGTTAAGCTGTGAAGATATTTTCACAGTACATCACTATCAATATATAAAGACACTGAGACAAAATGCACCAATAGTGGTAAATGGTTAAAAAGCTATGCAATAAATCTCAGTATACTATTTATCTGTAAAACTGACTGCAATACATACCGTTAAATACAACTAAATATGCTGTTCTAATGAAACATGCAGTCAATAAGTCTTTTGAAAGCACTGATATCCATGTATATACACACATAAAATAAAAAACAATAAAAATCATAAAATACCATCATTATGCTGTCTACCTCTACATTTATTTCAATATAGGGAACGTTAAGACTGGCAAACACATTACAAAGGTTTCTGCTGCACTCTTCTTGCATTTGTGTTTCCTGAGGGTACTCGAATCACTGAAGCTTTTCCCACACTCTGAGCAGTGATACGTTTTTTCTCCAGTGTGAATGCTCTGGTGTGTTTGGAAATTACTCTGCTGAGTAAAACTTTTCCCACAGTCTGAGCAATGATATGGTTGCTCTCCAATGTGAATGCACTGGTGTACTCTGAGACCACTCTGTATAGTAAAACTCTTCCCACAGTCTGAGCAGTGATACGGTTTCTCTCCAGTGTGAATGTATAGTGAATCTATAGCAGAATACTGCCCAAACTTGCCTCACAATCATATGTCAACTAGAAGATGTGAAGAATCTGCAGTTCATTTTCAAGAGAAAATGCTTTGGATGGACAAAATATAACACAAACTTAGCTCTATCTACATGTGACACTTACTACATTTTTAAAGATGCTTCTTGACTGTTTACACACTGAGATATTTAATATGACACAGTTCCAACACATGATCTTAGATTCTTCAAACTGTGGACCTCACTACCTTTTACAATTAGGCAGTTAAGTTCAATACACCTTTAATAACTTTGACATAGAGACAATTTATTGATAATGAAACCAGGATTAGTTTTCAACTAAAAGGTTTTATACCAGGTTAGGGAATTGCAGGGAAAATGTGCATGTACTAGAGTTGTGCTTAGGCATGGACAAACCCAAAGCCCAAGATATACATGTCTTCCTAACAGTAAATTAAACCCTGGCCAAATATAATTTTTTTAAAGTCTGCTTCCATGTTCGCATACACATTCAGTATCCTACTTCTCAAAAAACAGTGTATTGAACATCTCCTTACTTTCAGTAGATCAGCTCCTGCTTCCCTTTATCCAAAACAGAAGCTCCCTGTCAGTCCTCTGGAGTAAGGAAAACAGTGGTCTTTTGTTTCTTATGAACTTTCTGCTGGTTGGAAACACAGTTGTTTAGTGCATTGCTGCCAACTACTGGACTTCAATTTGTTCTATTTGGAGTATAACATACTATCCATTTCGGTTAACTGACATTTTTTAGTTCCATTAGGACCTGAGGGAACAGCTCCTGAAAACACGCTGAAATTTTCTTATACTGGACATCAATTTTATATTCAAGCTGCTTAGAGAAGGGCATGGCTGCTAATTGTTAGAATAAAGTTTGTATGTAAAAACATGTTCACAATACATACACTGCTGCACTCTTTATTTGTGTTTTGTTAAAGTACTTAAATGAATGAAGCTCCTCCCATATTCTGAGCAGTAATAAAGTTTTCAAGATCAATGTCAATGTTATTGTCAAAACTGCAATATGTACAGGAGACACACAGGATTGAAATTGCATTACTCCCAGACCCATGGTGCAACAATAAACATCAATATTTAAATACACATTAAACATTAAATAACACCAATAATATAATGGTATTCTACTAATTTATAAGAATGTAAGTGTATAAATACATAGATAGAGGTCTTTGACATTGACATCACATGAAAAGTGTCATATGCAGCAGATTAGAAATTGAGTTGTGTGTTATTGATGTGCAGGATCTAAGTTTAAATGCGCTGGAGGGTCTTGTGGAAAGGAGGCAGTGCAAGGGCTGGACCACACAGTGATGCAGCTGGTCAGGATGGCACTTCTGTAGAAAGTGTACATGATGGTGGTAAGGGCTCTGGCTCTTCTCAGCTTGTGAAGGAAGCAGAGGAGTTGGTAAGCTTTCCTGGCCAGTGATGTGTAGTTGTTGCTCCAGGACACGTTCTCTGAGATGTGCTCTCCCAAGAACTGGGTCCTGCTCACTCTTTCCACCGCAGTACTGTTGATGGTCAGAGGACCATGCTGGGTGTGCATTTTCCTGAAGTCCACAAAAACCTTGTGATTGTTTTGTCCACACCACAGCCAGTTGGTTCACCTTGTTTCTGTAGTTTGTCTCATCATTGTTGCTGAGGAGACATTTTCACTCCTGTGTGAATTTGCTGGTGTATTTGGAGATTATTTTGTTGAGTATAACTCTTCCCACAATTTGAGTGGTGATATGTTTTTTCTCCAGTGTGAATGCGCTGGTGTCTTATTAGACTACTACTCTTCTTAAAACTCTTCTCACAGTCTGAGCATCAATATGGTGTTTCTCCTGTGTGAATGAGATGGTGTAATTGTAGAGCTGTCAGTACATTAAAACCTTTTCCACAATCTGAACAGTAATATGATTGTGACAGTGATGTGCTATAATGATGTAATTTGAGATGACCTGTACGGTAAACCTCTAGCATCTGAGCACTTATACTCTACAGTCTCTCATCTGTGTAACAAGATTCACAAGTAGGTCACTCTTGATAAGCTGTAATAATGATAATCTTGATAATGCTGTAAATATAAGTTTATTTTCACTTTTCTCACCAGGTGTTAGTGATCTGAGATGGTTTCCCCAAATGCATCCTAGCACAAAATGATTATTAGGAGAACCTTACATTTAAAACACCTTTGGGAAACCAAAAACTGACCTGTTTCTGTCAAGGTAATGAGTGATGTACTTACCAGCCAATCTAGTTGCAATATGTAACCTCCCAAGAACAGCTATTAAAGCCGGTAGTGGATTGACCGACTTGTAGCGTTGCTTTGTTCCCTGTAAATAAATAGTGATAATTTCTCTGCTAATTAATTGGCATGGTGTCAGAAGTGTTTTTTTTTTTTCATAAAGACAAAATACGTCTTCCAAAGAGCTTCAACTTCAGCCGACCCAGAGAATGTCTGACATTTACTTAAACACTAAAGTCAGGGAATATTTTGTACCAAAACAATGGGATCCACAAACGGGCCTGCTTGCAGTCTGCAAAGCAGACAAAAAACACTGAGATCTATGTTAAATGGCATATTCAAAATAAACTTATGAGAATTCAAGACAAAGAATTATCCTGGAAAAATCACATTACAAATGGCAGTGCGGATGGAGCAGCAGAAAGGGGGTGTCGCACAATAAATCATCCACCTAAAGGGGGCAGATAACAAGGCCTGCATGGATGAAGCAAAGAGAATTTGCTGCAAGAAACACAAGGAGAAATAAGATGGAGGGAGCAGAAGGTACACACCACAACCAGGAAAAAAGAAACAGCCCAGCCACAAACACTGTTTGTAGATGACACAATAAAAGGGGGCATTTGGAAGGAGCATGCTTTTTAAGAATGGTCCTAGAAGTAGCCAAACACAAGGTGGGGTCAAGATGTAAACAGGTTCAGATGCTACAATAATTATTGCAAATATGTTTGCAGCTATCAAACAACGTTCTACAAAGATCAGACATTGTGCTGAACAGCCCGGGGAAAGCTAGACTGCTTAGGCCAGCTGAGCACTAATGCAGTGTACTAGAGATGTGCCTAGTCTGGAGTGAACAGATTAGTACAGCTTTCAAAAAACATAAAACAAATAAACAGAGCCTGTTAAAATAAGGTTGTAGCAAGGCCATATTCTGTACACACTGCAAGAAGTGTACCTTTACCACAGTTAAAGGTTGAAGCACATCTTCAAATGATGAAAAAAAGTAGACTCCTTAAGAAAGTAACAACTATCAGAATGGTTTGCACCACAGTCCCAGTGATGATGCCATTCGGACAAGTAAGAATCTGTATAGAATTCAATAAGCTGAATCAAAGTGCAAAACAAAATGGTTCATTCTACCAACAACAGATCCTGCCAAAGTTGGAATATAACATACTATACATGTACAGTGGAATAAAAAAAAGTTTGGGCACCTTATATTATATATATATATTTAATATTGTTTCATATTTTAGGCAAGATGACATGTTTTATATAAAATGTTACAGTTTTATAATAACAAGAAATGAAAAGGGTCCAAAGTAAAATTTAGATCTGCACTGATTTTTTTGGTCTAACCACAGATTTTCAATGCTATTAGAGTCAAAGGGCGGTGAGGATCATGGTAAACCTTCAGCTTGTGCCTGTTGTGGTAAAACCTCAATAAGTATAGATAACACTAGATATACTAGGTGTAGGATACTCTGTATGATTATAATGCATATACAATCATATAAGTATACATGTAACAGAGAAGGTTAGAATTTCTTTTCATAAAATATTAACAGTTGCCTTTTGGCAAACATATTTCATAGTTTTCTGCCTCCTTCTTAATACATTTGTGTTTCCTTAAGGTACTTGAATGACTAAAGCTCCTCCCACACTCTGAGCAGTAATATGGTTTTTCTCCCGTGTGAATTCGCTGGTGTATTTGGAGAGTACTCTGCTGAGCAAAACTGTTCCCACAGTCTGAGCAATAGTACGGCTTTTCTCCGGTATGAATGCGTTGGTGTGCTTCAAGTGAATCTTGTTGCCTAAAACTCTTCCCACAGTCTGAGCAATGATATGGTTTTTCTCCAGTGTGAATGCGCCGGTGGCGTATTAGACTACTCTTCTTATTAAAACTCTTCTCACAGTCTGAGCACTGATACGGTTTCTCTCCTGTGTGAATAAGCTGGTGTAATCGTAGAGCTGTCAGTACTCTAAAACCTTTTCCACAATCTGAACAGTGAAATGGTTTCTCTCCAGTGTGAATGCGCTGGTGTCGCTGGAGATGACTCTTTAGAGTAAAACTCTTCCCACAGTCTGAGCAGCAATACGGTTTCTCTCCTGTGTGAATGCGCTGGTGTGATTTAAGAGTACTCTGTACATTAAAACTCTTTCCACAGTCTGAGCACTGATAGGGTTTCTCTCCTGTGTGAATGCGCTGGTGTCGTTGAAAATCATTCTTCTTATTAAAACCCTTCCCACAGTCTGAGCAGTTGTGGGTTTTTATTTTGCCTGGATGATTTGCCTGCATTTGTTTGCCAGATGAATCTGAAAAGACAGCACAGACAGTGAAAGAAGAAAGAAAATATATTTAACACTGAATGTGAAAGCAACAAACAGAGCTGGTTGGGAGAGTTAAGATTGCTATTCTACTCATTTTGAATTAAGTGGGTAAAAACCCTGCAGGCTAGGGATCAGTTGCCCAGCTGGGCAAACCCTCTACACCAATAACAGTCCTTGGGTAAGATTCACTTTGGATAAGAGCATTAGATAAAATAAAATAAAATAAATCCTGATCTGAGATGGAGTTCCCAAAACCATCTTAGCACACAGATTTTTGGCAAGATAACCTTAAATCTAAAATGCCTTTGGAAAAATGACCAGTTGTAGTGGTTGTGGGTTTCAAAAAATAAGAAACGTACCAATGAGTTGTAGCATGTTCATTGTATTAGCAGAGGCCAAGAAGCCTTTAAAAACAGTACACACAGGTTGAACATCTCCTTACTTCCAGTAGCGCTGCTTCTCTTTCTTCACAGCAGAAGCCTTCTCTCCATCTTATGGTGCAAAGAAACCAGTCTACTCCCGTTTCTTGTGGATTTTCTGCCAGTTGGAAACACAGCTATACAGTGTATTACCGCCACCTGCTGGATTAGATAGTGGAATGTGTTTTTCTCCTTCTGGCTGGAATGTGCACCAAGGTTGGAGTATGGCATGCTATCAATGTCCATGTTTGGGCACCTTTGGTTAAAATATTCATTACTGTCAATAGAAAAGTGAGTATATTTCCAAAAGTCAAAATAAAGATGACATTGTTTATTATTTTACATTTTTATTATTTACATTTACAGCTTTAAAACAACAAGGAAGAAAAAAAAACAAAGAAACAGTTTAGTTACCCTACATGGTTATTATTTATTAACACTACTTTGGCAGCTAGTAACTGAAAGAACAGTCTTTCAGTTCTTTTTATGGGGATTTTTGCCCATTGTTCCTGCAAAAGGCTTCTAGTTCTGTGAGGTTCTTGAGGTTGTCTTGCTGTACTGCTCTTTTGCAGTCTACCCACAGGTTTTCAATTTTTAGGTTGGGGGACTGTGAGGGTCATGGGGAAATAATCAGCTCATTAAAACCTTATTAAATGTAGGCAAACAGTAGATGTACTTTATAAACTGTAAACTCCTTTTTTGTGTAATCATACAATCATATAGATGTAAATATAACAAGATTAGGATTTCTTTTTTAACAGTATTAACAGTAGCCTTCAGGAAAACATATTTTACAGGTTATCTGTCTCCTTCTTAATACATTTGTGTATCTTTAAACTATTAGAATGTCTGAAGTTCTTCCCACACTCCAAGCAGTGATACGGTTTCTCTCCTGTGCGGATGCGCTGGTGTAGTTGAAGGGCACTGAGACGTTTAAAACTCTTCCCACACTCAGAACAGTAATACGGTTTCTCTCCTGTGTGAACCAGCTGGTGTTGCTAGAGATGACTTGGTTGAGTAAAACTCTTCCCACAGTCTGAGCAGTGATACGGTTTTTCTCCTGTGTGAATGCGTTGGTGCCGTGTTAGACTGCAGAGCTGAGAAAAACTCTTCTCACAGTCTGAGCAGTAATATGGTTTTTCAGCAGTGTGAATGCGCTGGTGTCTTGTTATACTGCTCTCATGATTAAAACTCTTTCCACACTCTGTGCAGTGATATAATTTGTGTTCTGTGTGAATGCGCTGGTGTCGCATTAGTCTAGCCTTTAAGGTAAAACTCTTCCCACATTCTGGGCAATGACAAAATGTCTCTCCTGTGTGAATGCACTGGTGTATTTTAAGATGACATTTTAGTCTAAAATTCTTCCCACAGTCTGAGCAGTGATATGGTTTATCTGCAGTGTGAGTGCGTTGATGAATTTTGAGATTCCCTTGTTGCCTAAAACTCTTCCCACACTCTGAGCAGCGATACGGTTTCTCTCCTGTATGAATGTACTGGTGCCGTTGGAGAGTAATCTTTTTGTTAAAGGTCCTTCCACACTCTGAGCATTGGTGAGTTTTCCTTTTGCTTGTATAACTCTGTGCTTTTCCATGAAATGTATCAGTATGAATGGTACCAGAGAATGGTTGCTGAGTACTGGAGCTTGTTTTTGAATATTTAATTTCTCTGCATTTCAGCAGTGTAATGCATTGTTCCTGTCTGCACTCTTGATGCGATTGTTGAAATACAAACTATGCCCAAAAGTAGCAGGAAAAGTCTTGCACCAGGACAGCCTTTGTTTCTGGATAATAAAAAAAAAGAAAAAAAGATCATCAGGATTGTTGTTTTAACACACAAATAAAAGAATAAATGTTAACAAAATGTATACCAATATAGGTCCAGGCACAAGACACACAACAAAAACATCCAACCAAGGTCTATATTAAGCCAAGGAGAGAGATCTGTGGTTAGTCTTTATTCTTTGCGACCCCTCAGTTTTCAGGACTAATCACATCAGTAAAGCCGAGAATGGCCTTCCTCTTTTGTTATCCATCCACAGATTTTAGTATTGTTTATGTCAGGGGAGTGTGCAGGCCTACTAAGATGATAAAATATGGATAGGTGGTGAGGAAATGGTAGCTTGCAAAGCTACATCCCAACGGAACCAGATCCCATCAGTCTAGCTTTAAACTGACATACTCTAAAGAGACTGCTCTCACTGCAGTTACAGAGAAGCTCCAGGTTGCAAAATCAGCCAACTTTCATCAGTCCAGATTCTCCTTGCTCTATGAAGACTCTCCATTAGCGTCCCACAAGTTCTGTCCTAGGTCCTCTTTTGTTTTCACTCTACACTTGTTCTCTTGCAATAATACTGTATCTTCTCATGGGTTCTCCCATGAGTGCTATGCTAGTTACACAGAAGGTGGGTCCTTTATTTCCCACCTTATGACCTTCTGAAGGTTTCAACTTGCATATTAGCACGTCTTTTTAACATCTCATCATGGATTGCAACCCATTCCCTGAAACACTACCCTATGATTTTTTTGTCTATTTAAACTAGCTGAGGTTTTTCTTGGGTAAATAGCAAAGCACTTTTGTAAGATGCCATCAATGTAAATGTAAATATCAAGACTGAGCAGCATTACATCCGTGGAACCCCAAGGTTCTCAAGTCGCTGGTCACTCCATCTGCTAAATCACAAAACTTTGGTGCACTTGTGAATGACCAGTTATCATTCTCAAGTCGCATATTTCCCATCAGCAACTGATCCAGAATGCAGCAGCACTACCTCAATCTTCTCAAGTTCAGCATGTAACACCTCGGCTGCCTACATCCGATTCAAAACTGTGACTTTTACCTACAAAGCCAAAAAAGACCAGTCCCTCTGACAGCCTTAAAGTAATGGTATTTTTAAAATACCATCATCCACCATCCTTCCATCCACCACACTTTTCTCCGTCCTGTAGCCATTGTGGTGAAATGACCTTCTCCTGGGGGTTTAAACTGCAGAATCACTCGCTGCCTTCAAGCACAAGACTAAAGCCCATTTCTTTCAAAAACTCTTAAATCAGCTACCCATCTGCACTTATAGAGAATTCTATATTTATTAAATGTTTGTGATTGCAGTCATGTTTTAATGCATGTTTATTTATTTATTTTTTTACATTCAGACAAACATTTTATCTAGCTGTTCAGTAGTACGGATTTTTACTTCTATTATATATTGGGCCGTATTTAAGCTCAGAGACATCTCTGGACTTTAGTCTATTTACACTAGCTGTGGATTTCATTTCAGTGGACAATGATTTACTGTTTTAGCGTGTAAACAGTGTCTCTACCAGTCAGTGAACAGCAGCGTGTAAACAGTGGTTCTACCAGTCAGTGAACAGCAGCGTGTAAACAGTGTGTCTACCAGTCAGTGAACAGCAGCGTGTAAACAGTGGTTCTACCAGTCAGTGAACAGCAGCGTGTAAACAGTGTGTCTACCAGTCAGTGAACAGCAGCGTGTAAACAGTGTGTCTACCAGTCAGTGAACAGCAGCGTGTAAACAGTGTGTCTACCAGTCAGTAAACAGCAGGGTGTAAACAGTGCGTCTACCAGTCAGTGAACAGCAGCGTGTAAACAGTGTTTCTACCAGTCAGTGAACAGCAGCGTGTAAACAGTGTTTCTACCAGTCAGTGAACAGCAGCGTGTAAACAGTGTTTCTACCAGTCAGTGAACAGCAGGGTGTAAACAGTGTGTCTACCAGTCAGTGAACAGCAGCGTGTAAACAGTGTTTCTACCAGTCAGTGAACAGCAGCGTGTAAACAGTGCGTCTACCAGTCAGTGAACAGCAGCGTGTAAACAGTGTTTCTACCAGTCAGTGAACAGCAGCGTGTAAACAGTGTTTCTACCAGTCAGTGAACAGCAGAGTGTAAACAGTGTGTCTACCAGTCAGTGAACAGCAGCGTGTAAACAGTGTTTCTACCAGTCAGTGAACAGCAGCGTGTAAACAGTGTGTCTACCAGTCAGTGAACAGCAGCGTGTAAACAGTGTTTCTACCAGTCAGTGAACAGCAGCGTGTAAACAGTGTCTCTACCAGTCAGTGAACAGCAGCGTGTAAACAGTGTTTCTACCAGTCAGTGAACAGCAGCGTGTAAACAGTGTTTCTACCAGTCAGTGAACAGCAGCGTGTAAACAGTGCGTCTACCAGTCAGTGAACAGCAGCGTGTAAACAGTGTTTCTACCAGTCAGTGAACAGCAGCGTGTAAACAGTGTTTCTACCAGTCAGTGAACAGCAGCGTGTAAACAGTGTTTCTACCAGTCAGTGAACAGCAGCGTGTAAACAGTGTGTCTACCAGTCAGTGAACAGCAGTGTGTAAACAGTGTCTCTACCAGTCAGTGAACAGCAGCGTGTAAACAGTGTTTCTACCAGTCAGTGACCAGCAGCGTGTAAACAGTGTTTCTACCAGTCAGTGAACAGCAGCGTGTAAACAGTGTTTCTACCAGTCAGTGAACAGCAGCGTGTAAACAATGTTTCTACCAGTCAGTGAACAGCAGCGTGTAAACAATGTTTCTACCAGTCAGTGAACAGCAGCGTGTAAACAGTGTGTCTACCAGTCAGTGAACAGCAGCGTGTAAACAGTGTGTCTACCAGTCAGTGAACAGCAGCTATCATTCTGCATCATAACAGCTGTTTAGCATATCATTCGGAAAAGACATCAAGAAGACAGCAAAGGGCATTTGTGTAGAAATGTCCTGTCAATGCTGTAATTAGAACATAACAGTTAACAGGAACTGTGGAGGTCAATTTGAGGACATGAAGGTCTAGAGCATCAAGACGACCTTCAGAGAGAACTACTGATAGAATTGCTAGAAAGACAATTCAAAGCTTCTGCTTGTCTGTAACAGAACTTCAGGGAGATCTAGCAGACTCTGGAGTAGTGGTGCACTGCTCTAATGTGCACAGATACCTTCATGTAATCAAAACTCCTGTTTTCAGAGTATCATCTAAACACACTAATGTACTTTGGAAACAAACCTTTTGGCTGTTGATCACTTTGGTGAGATGATCACACCTTAAAAACCTGAAGATGAGAAGATGATGGCTTCTACAGCAGACAATAATCCTAAACACATTTTACACAGTTTTTACAAGATGTTGTTTTCTGCCAAAGGGTGTCTTACTACTTACTGACCATACAAGGTGCACACAATTTTGCATTAGACCCATTTCTTATCATAAAAAGCTTAACATATCAAAGGAAGTTTTAATCTTTAAATATATACCTTATGGAATTCACTTCATCTTTTACTGTCTAACTAACTATCCACAGCCACAGACATTTTGATCAAAGGTGCTCAAACTTTTGCATGTCACTGTAAATAAATAATATGTAACACTCCAACCTCCGGTGGGATGCAGAGAAAAAAACATGCTCCACATTCTAGTCCAGTAGGTGGCAGTAAGGCACTAAATAACTGTGTTTCCAACCGGTAGAAAATTCACAAGAAACAGGAGACGACTGTTTTCTCACTTCAGAGGACTGACAGGAAGCTTCTGATTTGGAGAAAAGAAGCAGGAGCTGCTCTCTTGAAAGTAAGGAGATCAAGGAGTTCAACCATTGTTCACATTGTTTACACTGCTTTTCCTGTTTGTAGATAACTGTCCTTTTGAGGAATAGCATGCAGAATGTGTATGCTAACATGGAGGCATCCCTGGGTCAGATTTAGAAAACCTGGATCATCTGCCACATTGGCCAGAGTTGAAAGGGTATGTCTGTCCTGGGCTTTGGCATAACTACCATGCCCAAGCACCATTCTGTGAATTGCTCTACAAGTGTAACTGCTGCCAAGTCCTCCAACCATTTCCATTTGCACCAGTTTGATCAAGGCCAGCAACATATTATGGCAGGAACAAACAGAATGGTAGATATACTTTCATAGCAGACCATCCAAACAATGGAGACTAGACCTGGTTTTATTTAAAATAAGCAGTCTACCACCTTACATTTAAGTACCATTAAACTCTTTGCTTCCCCTTTTGAACACCATTCAGGCAATTTTCTGCTACATTGTAAAGTCATTATTCTAATAATAAACGCTTCAGTGGTCTGACTGGCGTCCTGACACTTTTGGTTAATATTGGCATAATGTTTTTGTATATAAAATACATTTATATATAAAAGGCTTTTTGGGCTCAGGGAATATGATGAATCTTTCGTATCTTATTGGCCATCATCTACATATATATGAGAGTTTACCTGGTACATTTCTTATTGTTGAAACCTGCAGAAACTCATAACTTGTAAATTCTATGAATGCAATTGGTTAGGATTTAGTTTCCCAAGGGCATCTTAGATTTAAGGTGGTGAGCTTATTGTTGGAGAAAGGAAAGTGAAGAGTATAAGATTTTTTTTCTGATGTTCTTATCCACAATGATCTACATGTGAATCATGCTGGACAGGTAGGAGAATGCAGAATTAGGAATCTTACCCAAGGACTGTTTTTGGTGTGTGGTGGGTTTGCCAATTGAGCTGGAGAATTTAACCCTATTCTGCCAAAGAAAAGGCAGTGTTGTTGCCCACTACTCAACACCAATTTAGTTGAAAAGTAAAGTGAATAAAACAGAAATGAGGGAACTCACCCAACTCTCCCAACCAGTTTGTTGCCTTTACCTTCAGTGTTCAATATATATTTTTTCTTCCAGAATCAAATGATGTCCTGGTGCAAGGCTTTTCCTGCTTCTGCTGTCCATCTGTAATGGTATAATGGAGCTTCTAATGGTACCCCAAACAAGCTCTAGTACTTTCCAGCAACCCTCAGATACACCTGAGGGACAAACGCAGAATCATACAGACAGGAGGAAAACCCACCTCTGCTCAGAGTGTGGAAAGAGTTTTTATCAGAAAAATGATCTCCAAAAACACCAGCGCATTCACACAGGAGAGAAACCCTATCACTGCTCAGACTGTGGGAAGAATTTTACTGTACAAAGTAATCTCCAGCGACACCAGCGTATTCACACAGGAGAGAAATCCTATCACTGCTCTGAGTGTGGGAAGAGTTTTAATGAACACAGTAATCTCCAGCGACACCAGCGTGTTCACACTGGAGAGAAACCGTATTTGTGTTCAGATTGTGGAAAGAGTTTTAGTGTGCTGACAGCTCTACGATTACACCAGCTCATTCACACAGGAGAAAAACCGTATCAGTGCTCAGAGTGTGGAACAAGTTTTAATAAAAAGAGAAGTCTAAGACGACACCAGCGCATTCACACAGGAGAGAAATCCTACTGCTGCTTGGAGTGTGGGAAGAGTTTTACTCAGCAGAGTAATCTCCAGAAACACCAGCGAATTCACACAGGAGAGAAACCGTATCACTGTTCAGTGTGTGGGAAGAGTTTCACTCAACAGAATAATCTCGAAAAACACCAGCTCATTCACACAGGAGATAAACCGTATCATTGCTCAGACTGTGGGAAGAGTTTTACTCAGCAAAGTACTCTCCAAATACACCAGCGCATTCATACAGGAGAGAAACCTTATTACTGCTCAGACTGTGGCAAGAACTTCAGCCATTCAAGTACCTTAAGGAAACACAAATGCACGAGAAGTG
Organism: Salminus brasiliensis; assembly: GCF_030463535.1. NCBI lineage: Eukaryota > Metazoa > Chordata > Actinopteri > Characiformes > Bryconidae > Salminus > Salminus brasiliensis. The sequence continues at coordinate 815,873 of NC_132886.1, read as the reverse complement.
CAACAGAAAACTTTGAAATATGTTTGCCTGAAGGCAACTGTTAATATTGTATGACAACAAAATCTTAACATTGTCTGTTACATGTATGCTAATGTTATTATGTGATTATTATGCATGTAGAGTGTCCAGTGTATAAAGTTTATAACCTTAGTGTTTATCTACACTACACTTTTATATTTGTTCTCAAGAGGTACAAGCAGAAGGTTTTGCAATTATCGGCACTGTCCCACTGACCTAAACATCATTGAAAATGGGGCACCGGTGGCTCAGCAGTTAGCCCTGATGACAGGGTTGTGGGTTCGATACCCAGGCTCAGCAAGCTGCCACTGTTGGCACCTTGAGCAGGACCCTTTACCCTCTTTGCGCTGGAGTTGGCTGCCCAACGCTCTGGGTGTGTGTGTGCTCACTACCACAGATGGGTCAAATGTGGGGGACACATTTTGCTGTACAGTGACACCTTTACATTTTTACCTTTTAAATAAGCAGGCAGAAAGATGACCCAAGAACTAGAACCTTGAGCAGAAAAAAATGAAAGGAGTTAACAAGCTGTGATACTTGTCAAAAGGGGTTTTACTTATTACTGACTATGCAGGACGCCTAAACCTTTGCTCTGAACTCTTTTTTTCCTTTCTTGGTTTGTCAACACTGTAAAAGATTGAAATAAAAATGTAATCTTAATTTAAAAATAGACTTTTGTGTTTACCTATTTTTTCCACTACTCACCTGTTCACAGTAATAGAGATTAACGTTTGCATGCTACTGTAAAAGGATAGTATATTACATTCCAACCTTGGTGCTCCACATTCTACCCAGAAGTGCTGGAAGCTCCAGATTCTAGTCCAGTAGGTGGCGGTAATGCACTAAATAGCTGTGTTTACAACCAAAAGAAAATACACAAGAAACAGGAGCTGACTGTTTTCCTTACTCCAGAGGACTGACAGGAAGCTTCTGTTTTGGATAAAGGGAAGCAGGAGCTGATCTACTGAAAGTAAGAAGATGATCAGCCCTCTGTACACTGCCATTTCTGTAATGATTACATGTCCCAGTACTTGGCTTTTCCTGCTCTTACTGTCCACCTGTAGAGGTACAGTGGATATTGTACTGGAATCCAAGCTTTAGAACTTCCCCATTGTGCTCAAGAACTGTTTCTTTAGATACATCTGACAGACAAATGTAGAATCATTGTGGCAAGAGGAAAACTCACAACTACTCCGAGTGCGGGAAGAGTTTTTATAAGAATCTCCCACAACACCAACACATTTACACAGAAGAGAAACTGTCACTGCTCAAATTGTGGGAAGAGGAGGATATGTCCTTGATTTTGGCACTACTACCATGCCCGGTCACCACTCTGTTACTTGCTCAATGGGTGTAACTGCCAAGTCCTCCATCCATTTAATCTCCTTTTGTATCATTTTGATCAGGGGCAGGGGTATTATGGTAGGAACAAATGGAATGGTTATTGCTTTCATCCAAAGTTTGTATTGTCCCTGTAATTCCTGGGGGACTATGCTGCGCTACACCAATAAGAGTCCTTGGGCAAGACTCTTAACACTACACTGACCCACCTCTGTAATACGGGTAACCCTGTAAGTCGCTCTGGATAAGAGCGTCAGCTAAATGCCATAAATGTAAATGTAAATATAAATTCCCTAACTTTGAACAACTATTTAGTGAAACTGTTGAGCTAAAATTTACTTTTAATTCCCTAACTCTGTTTTTTGCTTTTATAATCAGTGTCACATTTTTTTTTTCTTCCAGAACCAAATGATGTCCTGGTGCAACGCTTTTCCTGCTCCTGCTGTCCACCTGTAATGGTATTATGGAACTTCTAGCTGAACCCAAGACAAACTCTAGTACTCTTCTACCATTTTCAGATACATTTGAGACACAAATGCAGAGGAAAACTCACCCCTGCTCAGAGTGTGAGAAGAGTTTTAATAAGAAAAATGATCTCCAAAGACACCAGCGCATTCACACAGGAGAGAAACCGTATCATTGCTCAGACTGTGGGAAGAGATTTAATGTACAGAGTCATCTCAAATCACACCAGCGCGTTCACACAGGAGAGAAACCGTATTGCTGCTCAGACTGTGGAAAGAGTTTTACTCTAAAGAGTCATCTCCAGCGACACCAGCGCATTCACACAGGAGAGAAACCATTTCACTGTTCAAATTGTGGAAAAGGTTTTAGTGTACTGACAGCTCTACGATTACACCAGCTTATTCACACAGGAGAGAAACCGAGCTAAATGCCATAAATGTAAATGTAAATATAAATTCCCTAACTTTGAACAACTATTTAGTGAAACTGTTGAGCTAAAATTTACTTTTAATTCCCTAACTCTGTTTTTTGCTTTTATAATCAGTGTCACATTTTTTTTTTCTTCCAGAACCAAATGATGTCCTGGTGCAACGCTTTTCCTGCTCCTGCTGTCCACCTGTAATGGTATTATGGAACTTCTAGCTGAACCCAAGACAAACTCTAGTACTCTTCTACCATTTTCAGATACATTTGAGACACAAATGCAGAGGAAAACTCACCCCTGCTCAGAGTGTGAGAAGAGTTTTAATAAGAAAAATGATCTCCAAAGACACCAGCGCATTCACACAGGAGAGAAACCGTATCATTGCTCAGACTGTGGGAAGAGATTTAATGTACAGAGTCATCTCAAATCACACCAGCGCGTTCACACAGGAGAGAAACCGTATTGCTGCTCAGACTGTGGAAAGAGTTTTACTCTAAAGAGTCATCTCCAGCGACACCAGCGCATTCACACAGGAGAGAAACCATTTCACTGTTCAAATTGTGGAAAAGGTTTTAGTGTACTGACAGCTCTACGATTACACCAGCTTATTCACACAGGAGAGAAACCGTATCAGTGCTCAGACTGTGGCAGGAGTTTTAATAAGAGTAGTAGTCTAATACGACACAAACGCATTCACACTGGAGAAAAACCATATTACTGCTCAGACTGTGGGAAGAGTTTTAGGCAACAGGATTCACTCGAAGCACACCAACGCATTCATACTGGAGAAAAGCCATACTATTGCTCAGACTGTGGAAAGAGTTTTACTCAGCAGAGTAATCTCCAACAACACCAGCGCATTCATACTGGAGAAAAACCATTTCAGTGCTCAGACTGTGGGAAGAGTTTTACACAACAAAATAGTCTCCAAATACACCAGCGAATTCACACAGGAGAGAAACCTTATTACTGCTCAGATTGTGGGAGGTGCTTCAGTCATTCGAGTACCTTAACGAAACACAAATGCAAGAAGAGTGCAGCAGAAAACTATTAAATATGTTTGTCAGAAAGCATATTGTATCTTTGTTTTTCTCTGAGCACATCACGGATATTGTTAGTTCGATTGCATATTTTGTTAATACAAGCACAACTATTGTATGTAATAGTATGTAGTGCAGTCAGTTTTGAATAAAATGTATTACTCTAAGAATTTCTGAATAGCCATTTAGAACATTTAGCACTATTGGTGCATTTTGTCATAATATTGTGAACGGTGAATATTAAAACTGTCTTCATGCACATGTCTAAACAATCAGCAGCAATGGACCTTTTTTAAGCTGTCTAGTCTAGCACTCAATACAATAATTGATGCCTACAAAGCAGGAAAAGGCTAAAAGAAGATGGCAAATATTTTGTAAGCAGACAATTCCTGTTCATGGTTGTTTATTTGCTTATAGTATTGTATCTGATGATGCCATTCCATCCCATCGTCCATTCCCCATTAACGCTGTGTGCTTTGATGACTATGAAGTTCAATATTCAAATTTGATTGGATCTTGGACATGTGAAGTCTGGGTTGATAGGGACAGAAACTGGCTGTGTTTTTTTTTTGTGAGCACCTTTGCCAACACACTATTGTCTTACCCTGTTGCATAGATTAAAGGGCGCAGATTTCTGTCCTCCTATGGTCACATTACCCCATTATGAAACTGTCATCATGATTTTCATGGGAAGATTTAATTAGGATGTCCCAGAATAACTCTTAACATAGCTTTTAACACTTGAATGGCCAAGAGCTTGAACTGTTTGAGCCTGGCTCATCTACTGTGTGTAGGTTTGTTTGTACTTCTTTGCGCACTGTTTAAACTACTGTCGGAGGATGACGGATGCGGGACAATTTACACAGCTGACTTAGCACAGTTCAGCTGCTGCTTAGTAGTCTTCCTGAGGAGCTGTAAGTGGTGGACTTTAATGTAAAGCTTGGTCACAATCAGGCAGCATTCTGTCCAGCATTCTGGACCTTGTGGCCTGGTTTAACAAAACATCACTGGTTTCAACATGTTCTGCACATATTGTTAGTAGGCTCAAACCATTCCCATTAGCCTGCCCAATGCCATGTTTACCCATTACTTCACTCCATATACTCTTGTTTTCTTTTCACCCTAATATTTAAGTCACCCAGAAGAAAAATCTTGTAACTCCTGGGAATACAGGGAAGGACATCATCTAAAAGACAGCAGAAACCATGCTTTACACTGTTGTCTAAAGACAGGGCTGGCATGGATGCAAGTAGCAGAGTAATATAGTGTGCCTTTGCTAGAGGCCAGATATCGTGCACCATGAGTAAACTTAGCTGCTACAAAGTGTTTATAAGCTGTGATACTGGTCTAATGAGGGTTACTAAGTAGTGTTCACTAAGTACTCGTTTCAGACTCTTTCTCTTTTTTGTAATTTCGAAAAGAAAAGATGAAAGTAAAGTCTAATGATAATAAAATCTTAAAATAAGCTTAAAATATTAAATGCAGTTGGTATGCAGTTAATATTGTATCCTTACCTTTTGAAGGTCATATTCACATAACTATTCATAATAATAGATGCATATTTGACCAGAGTAAAACATTACAAATTGCATGTCGGTGCACATACAATAATTTACCATTACAATATATAATTACAATAATTTAAGTTTGTGAGTCAAGCTGTCTACATGCTGCTGAAAATGAATTATTAATAAAATATGGTATGGTTTCCCATACAGGGATTAAGCCTAGTCCTGAAATGTACTTTCAATGGAAAATCTCCGCTCAGAATGCTGTGTAGTCCTGGACTAGTCTTAATCCTTGTCTGGGAAACCAACTGCATATTTTATAGTCCAAAGAGTAATCAATATGGATATTGGTAGAATGTCTCATTGATTGTGGTGATACACTGATAAACTGAATATTCTGTCAAAAATACTATTTTGCTTGGGTTGTTTTATATACCTTGCTAATAAAAATCGTAAACTGCATATGTGCTTTTTTAGGGCTCTGTAGAGTACAACCACTAGGAATGAAGCTAAGATGAGGTTTACCTCAGAATGTGGTATAAAGCAGGTCCAGCAGGTTGATTCCTGAGAATCAGCCTCCCTAAGTTTTCTTTGCCATTTATGTTTAATCTACCGTGTCTTTTTTTCAGCTTTCCTATCCTACTTATATTAAACAAACAATAGCAAACTCCAAGGAAAGAATGTAAGGCAGCAACAGCAGCACCTCCAAGTCTCGCACAGCTTTCAGCCAGACAGGAACCACCACCAAATCATTTGGAACATTACAAACTATGGGCCAATGCAGACATCCAGTATTTTTTAATGCATGTTTGAGGCAGTGCTAATATATGAACATTTAGAACTGGTCCAGATAAATTATACACATTTCTTTAGGATTACAAAAACAAAAAAATGCAGATAAACATTTTGCTAGGCATACTAGGCAACTCTGTATGCAAGGAAATTACACAATAATATAGGCATACAACTGAAAATCAAAGAGAGATAGAAAGACCCTGGGACCTTGTTTTCTTTCAATATTAGCACCTGCTTTCTGACAAACACGGGTCATGGGTTTTTGCTTCCTTCTTAATGCATTTGTGTATCTTTAAAGTATTTGCATGTCTAAACATCTTCTCACAGTCTGAGCAGTGATACGGTTTCTCTCCAGTGTGAATGCGCTGATGTGTTTTGAAATTACTCTCATGATTAAAACTCTTCCCACAGTCTGAACACTGATATGGTTTCTCTCCTGTGTGAATGCGCTGGTGTAGCTGGAGATGAACATGTTGAGTAAATCTCTTCCCACAGTCTGAGCAGTGATACGGTTTCTCTCCTGTGTGAAGGCGTTGGTGTCGTGTCAGACTACTCTGGTGAGGAAAATTCTTGTTACACTCCGAGCAGTAATACGGTTTCTCTCCAGTGTGAATGCGCTGGTGTAGTTGGAGAATACTCTGTTGACTGAAACGCTTACCACAATCCGAGCACCAATACGGCTTTTCTCCTGTGTGAACGCGCTGGTGTCGGGTTAGGTTACTCTGCAGGGTAAAACTCTTCCCACACTCTGAACAGTAATGTGGTTTCTGTGCAGTGTGAATGCACTGGTGTGTTTTAAGGTTGCCTTCATGACTAAAAGTATTCCCACAGTCTGAGCAGTGGTGCATTTTCTCTCCTGTGTGAATGTGCTGGTGTAGTTGGAGATTAATCTTGCAGTCAACTCTTCTCACATTCTGAGCATTGGTGATTGTGCTCTATCCTCTTGCCGGTATTATTCTTTTTTTCATCTTCCAGGTATATCAGTATGGAGAGGACCAGAGGGCGGAGCTTGTTCTGGATGCCACTGTTTAATTTAGTCTCTTCCCATTCCAGCAGTGTGACCATTGGTATGTATTTCTGTGGTGTGTGCAGGAAGGCGGGCGCTAGGAGCAGGCAAGGCTTCCCCTAGGATGTCTGAAGGGAAAAAGAAAAATGAAGATATAAATAAAAAAATTATATTTAAAACTAATTGTGAGAACATAACAGCACAATTTTGACAGTTTTTGGGACAGATCCATTTCTATTTCCACGGTGCAATTAGTGCCATGCTGGTTAGGATAGGTGTTTCTCCAGGTCATGTCAGAATGAAGGAAGCTCTGATTACACAAAAGGAAAAATGCCCACAAAGAAGTAGCTTAGTAGTGGTCAGTGAACAGCAGCGTGTAAACAGTGTTTCTAGCAGTCAGTGAACAGCAGCGTGTAAACAGTGTTTCTAGCAGTCAGTGAACAGCAGCGTGTAAACAGTGTTTCTAGCAGTCAGTGAACAGCAGCGTGTAAACAGTGTTTCTAGCAGTCAGTGAACAGCAGCGTGTAAACAGTGTTTCTAGCAGTCAGTGAACAGCAGCGTGTAAACAGTGTTTCTAGCAGTCAGTGAACAGCAGCGTGTAAACAGTGTTTCTAGCAGTCAGTGAACAGCAGCGTGTAAACAGTGTTTCTACCAGTCAGTGAACAGCAGCGTGTAAACAGTGTGTCTACCAGTCAGTGAACAGCAGGGTGTAAACAGTGTGTCTACCAGTCAGTGAACAGCAGCGTGTAAACAGTGTTTCTACCAGTCAGTGAACAGCAGCGTGTAAACAGTGTCTACCAGTCAGTGAACAGCAGCGTGTAAACAGTGTTTCTACCAGTCAGTGAACAGCAGCGTGTAAACAGTGTTTCTACCAGTCAGTGAACAGCAGCGTGTAAACAGTGTGTCTACCAGTCAGTGAACAGCAGCGTGTAAACAGTGTTTCTACCAGTCAGTGAACAGCAGCGTGTAAACAGTGTGTCTACCAGTCAGTGAACAGCAGCGTGTAAACAGTGTTTCTACCAGTCAGTGAACAGCAGCGTGTAAACAGTGTTTCTACCAGTCAGTGAACAGCAGCGTGTAAACAGTGTCTCTACCAGTCAGTGAACAGCAGCGTGTAAACAATGTTTCTACCAGTCAGTGAACAGCAGCGTGTAAACAGTGTTTCTACCAGTCAGTGAACAGCAGCGTGTAAACAGTGCGTCTACCAGTCAGTGAACAGCAGCGTGTAAACAGTGCGTCTACCAGTCAGTGAACAGCAGCGTGTAAACAGTGTTTCTACCAGTCAGTGAACAGCAGCGTGTAAACAGTGTGTCTACCAGTCAGTGAACAGCAGCGTGTAAACAGTGTTTCTACCAGTCAGTGAACAGCAGCGTGTAAACAGTGTTTCTACCAGTCAGTGAACAGCAGCGTGTAAACAGTGTTTCTACCAGTCAGTGAACAGCAGCGTGTAAACAGTGTGTCTACCAGTCAGTGAACAGCAGCGTGTAAACAGTGCTTCTACCAGTCAGTGAACAGCAGCGTGTAAACAGTGCGTCTACCAGTCAGTGAACAGCAGCGTGTAAACAGTGTTTCTACCAGTCAGTGAACAGCAGCGTGTAAACAGTGTTTCTACCAGTCAGTGAACAGCAGCGTGTAAACAGTGGTTCTACCAGTCAGTGAACAGCAGCGTGTAAACAGTGTGTCTACCAGTCAGTGAACAGCAGCGTGTAAACAGTGCTTCTACCAGTCAGTGAACAGCAGCGTGTAAACAGTGCGTCTACCAGTCAGTGAACAGCAGCGTGTAAACAGTGTTTCTACCAGTCAGTGAACAGCAGCGTGTAAACAGTGTTTCTACCAGTCAGTGAACAGCAGCGTGTAAACAGTGCGTCTACCAGTCAGTGAACAGCAGCGTGTAAACAGTGTTTCTACCAGTCAGTGAACAGCAGCGTGTAAACAGTGTGTCTACCAGTCAGTGAACAGCAGCGTGTAAACAGTGTTTCTACCAGTCAGTGAACAGCAGCGTGTAAACAGTGTTTCTACCAGTCAGTGAACAGCAGCGTGTAAACAGTGTGTCTACCAGTCAGTGAACAGCAGCGTGTAAACAGTGTTTCTACCAGTCAGTGAACAGCAGCGTGTAAACAGTGTGTCTACCAGTCAGTGAACAGCAGCGTGTAAACAGTGTTTCTACCAGTCAGTGAACAGCAGCGTGTAAACAGTGTGTCTACCAGTCAGTGAACAGCAGCGTGTAAACAGTGTTTCTACCAGTCAGTGAACAGCAGCGTGTAAACAGTGTGTCTACCAGTCAGTGAACAGCAGTGTGTAAACAGTGTGTCTAACAGTCAGTGAACAGCAGCGTGTAAACAGTGCTTCTACCAGTCAGTGAACAGCAGCGTGTAAACAGTGTGTCTACCAGTCAGTGAACAGCAGCGTGTAAACAGTGCTTCTACCAGTCAGTGAACAGCAGCGTGTAAACAGTGTGTCTACCAGTCAGTGAACAGCAGCGTGTAAACAGTGTGTCTACCAGTCAGTGAACAGCAGCGTGTAAACAGTGCTTCTACCAGTCAGTGAACAGCAGCGTGTAAACAGTGTCTCTACCAGTCAGTGAACAGCAGCGTGTAAACAGTGCGTCTACCAGTCAGTAAACAGCAGAGTGTAAACAGTGTTTCTACCAGTCAGTGAACAGCAGAGTGTAAACAGTGTCTCTACCAGTCAGTGAACAGCAGCGTGTAAACAGTGTTTCTACCAGTCAGTGAACAGCAGAGTGTAAACAGTGTTTCTACCAGTCAGTGAACAGCAGCGTGTAAACAGTGTTTCTACCAGTCAGTGAACAGCAGCGTGTAAACAGTGTTTCTACCAGTCAGTGAACAGCAGCGTGTAAACAGTGCGTCTACCAGTCAGTGAACAGCAGCGTGTAAACAGTGTTTCTACCAGTCAGTGAACAGCAGCGTGTAAACAGTGTTTCTACCAGTCAGTGAACAGCAGCGTGTAAACAGTGTTTCTACCAGTCAGTGAACAGCAGCGTGTAAACAGTGTTTCTACCAGTCAGTGAACAGCAGCGTGTAAACAGTGCTTCTACCAGTCAGTGAACAGCAGCGTGTAAACAGTGTTTCTACCAGTCAGTGAACAGCAGCGTGTAAACAGTGCGTCTACCAGTCAGTGAACAGCAGCGTGTAAACAGTGTTTCTACCAGTCAGTGAACAGCAGCGTGTAAACAGTGTCTCTACCAGTCAGTGAACAGCAGCGTGTAAACAGTGTTTCTACCAGTCAGTGAACAGCAGCGTGTAAACAGTGTTTCTACCAGTCAGTGAACAGCAGCGTGTAAACAGTGTTTCTACCAGTCAGTGAACAGCAGCGTGTAAACAGTGTTTCTACCAGTCAGTGAACAGCAGCGTGTAAACAGTGTTTCTACCAGTCAGTGAACAGCAGCGTGTAAACAGTGTTTCTACCAGTCAGTGAACAGCAGCGTGTAAACAGTGGTTCTACCAGTCAGTGAACAGCAGCGTGTAAACAGTGTTTCTACCAGTCAGTGAACAGCAGCGTGTAAACAGTGTTTCTACCAGTCAGTGAACAGCAGCGTGTAAACAGTGCTTCTACCAGTCAGTGAACAGCAGCGTGTAAACAGTGTTTCTACCAGTCAGTGAACAGCAGCGTGTAAACAGTGCGTCTACCAGTCAGTGAACAGCAGCGTGTAAACAGTGTTTCTACCAGTCAGTGAACAGCAGCGTGTAAACAGTGTCTCTACCAGTCAGTGAACAGCAGCGTGTAAACAGTGTTTCTACCAGTCAGTGAACAGCAGCGTGTAAACAGTGTTTCTACCAGTCAGTGAACAGCAGCGTGTAAACAGTGTTTCTACCAGTCAGTGAACAGCAGCGTGTAAACAGTGCGTCTACCAGTCAGTGAACAGCAGCGTGTAAACAGTGTTTCTACCAGTCAGTGAACAGCAGCGTGTAAACAGTGTTTCTACCAGTCAGTGAACAGCAGCGTGTAAACAGTGTTTCTACCAGTCAGTGAACAGCAGCGTGTAAACAGTGTTTCTACCAGTCAGTGAACAGCAGCGTGTAAACAGTGTTTCTACCAGTCAGTGAACAGCAGCGTGTAAACAGTGTCTCTACCAGTCAGTGAACAGCAGCGTGTAAACAGTGTTTCTACCAGTCAGTGAACAGCAGCGTGTAAACAGTGTGTCTACCAGTCAGTGAACAGCAGCGTGTAAACAGTGTTTCTACCAGTCAGTGAACAGCAGCGTGTAAACAGTGTGAAGAAGGGTTACTTTCAGTAGCGCAGCTCCTGTTTCTCTGCGTCCAGCAACACTGCGGGGAAGCTTCCTGTCAGTCTTCCAGCAAACCCCGCCCCCTGCGCTACGATTGGCTACCCGTTCACACGAACAGTCCGCCAACGTACTTTCATTGGGCTTTTTTCTTAAAGAAGAAACGTCCTCTTAAAACCCACTCACGCAGTTTTAACGATATGTAACGATCCATTATTATCAGAATCTGCAGTGCTAGATCTTCAGCTGGGACCCTGTGCTTTGGTCAGATGAGAATATGATAGAGCTGTATATATAAGCTTTTTGGCAACAAACACTATAAGTGGATCTCGTGTAACACAAAAGATGAGAGTGTGGAAATACCCACTGTGAAGTATGGGGGAGGATTGGTGATGCTGTGGGCCTGTTTCTCGTCCAAAGGCCCGGGAACCTGGTTATGGTGCATGGTGCAAATCAAAATCTGGTGGCTTCTGTCCGAAAGCTGATAATAGGTCATCACTGGGTTTTTCAGAAAGGATTCTGCACTTTTATAAACACATCATGAGCCTGACCTAGGTTTTTTTAGGACTTTTCTCGAGATCTAAATAAAGAGGATGATCAATGGCTTCTACACTGTCTGGTCGCTGTTCTGTTTAAAAGTACAAAATTTGATCTATTGTAATCTTGAATGTTTAAGTTGTCGATCTATAACCAAGGGAATAATAAACTGAATAAAACTAATGCATACAACACAAGTTTAAGGTATGTGGCATCAGCTATGTCATGATGAAACAGTAACTCAAACAGACAACAATTTGGGGTCTCAAAAAATGGTCTTTAGTTACCAAGTTGATCCAGCAGACAGGGAAAAGTAAGCTATCTGAGAAAACAGTTACTAAGTGTATATAAATAATTTATATACTTACTATACAGTACTATATAGTAATTTAAATCGATACATATGTAAAATTCATATTTTAACTTTCAAATATAATTATAAATAATTAACCCCCAGAATCTGTTGTTCTTTGTTTATGAAATACATGTCTCATCGACAAGGCATTTCCACCTGTAAACCAACCACTCACTGTTTTCTTTATTCCAACATTCTGAGTTAACTCTAGAGATTGCTGTGCTGAAAATCCCAGGATATCAGCAGTTCTAAAAATACTTAAACTAAAACTGTTGGCTTATATCTTTATGATTTTAAGCATGTCACTGCTGCAATAAGATTGGCTGATATGTGTCTGAATTAATATAGTCTCAGTGAGTGTATATCTGAAATTTAATGTCAGTTATTCATTATTAGTTTGCAACACTAATATTAATATCACATATTTGATTAACCACTGGCTGAACGTTCCCCCAAGGCTCTGGCTCATTTTGCCCATAGTTACCATTTTGGGAAAAAGTGTCACATTTCTCATAATCCATTCACATATTCTTATACAGTGCCATTTATCAACATTACATTGCTTTTGATGTGTGATGGATTAAACATGATATGCCAAAAAATTGGCGTTTAAAAAAATGCCTACTACCACAGCAATATAAAAAAGGAAAATGCTAAATGCAGGGCTACATGACAAAAATAATGTACAGTTGGTCATGTGCCCAATGTTACATAAAATCACCATTACTTAAATTTGTGTTTTGATGTTTGCTATTAAATACATATTTCTAATAATGTATTGCATCATGTTTAACAGTAATTGAAACTGCTCAAATACCAAGAAACACAATTAGCGTTGAAATGCACCAATAACCAATTTAGACCCAGTATAGTCATTTTCCATTAATTCATATATTCCATTAATATCATCTTTTTTTCTCAGTAGTGTTTAAAGAAAGATTCACGTGTCAGGTATGTCGCTACTTGAAATAGGTTGCTATGGTGATGTAAACTACTTCTCAACTATTGAATGGGTAGATTGTAGGAGCGAGTAGCCAATCCAAGCGCAGGAGGCGGGGCATGTCATTAGACGGACAGGAACCTTTCCCACAGTGTTGTTGCACATAGAGAAACGAGACCTGCTGCAAGGAAGGCTTGTTTACACAGGGCTTTTCATTGACACTTCCAGACGTGATTAGAGGAAACTCGCTTTTTGAAAGCTATGCAGCGGAATGAGTGACACGACACAGAACCAACCATCGTCCAGGCTTGGGTGAATATGCTAATGTTAGCCGTTAGCTTTTGTAGCTGTGCTTTTTGTAGATAACTATTAGTAGGTAATAATATAATTAAGGGTCGTTAACGTTTCTGATGCAGTATCAGAGAGTAGACAGTGTTCTCTTTAACAAATCTTTGAAATTTGTAAGCCAGTCTGTCCATTAATCAAAATATAATAAGCACATTAATCTATAATAAAAAATAGAATGATAGCTAGATATGCAATGGCTAAAGAAGACTCCACGTCATGTGTAGCTATTTATTTATTTATTTTATTTTCAAAAGGGAGACTATACATATATACATACTTTTATCAATATGCCTTACCTCTTTTGGGTCTGATCTTGATCATAACTATGGTTGCAGCTTTTTTCACCCTCAGTCATATTCTGGCAACTACTTTTTACAGACTTTGACAGACAGTCTGTTACTTCCTGTAGTGCAAAACTAAATGCTTCAGTCATCTGACTGGAGTCTTAACACATTAAGTTGAATTTGGCCTTTTTAAAGACAGGTAACTGGATGCACACACAACCAGGGGGCAGAAAGAGCAACAGGAGAGCAACAATAACTAGGACTTGTTGTGCAGTAAACTGCACCAACTGCAGAGAAGATCTTTAATATTGAGAGGTTCACATACCTTCGCCAAAAATCATAGAAGATTAAAAACCAAACAAACTGGAAAAAAATAAATACAAACAAATCCACCTTTGAAACTATATTTTATCATTGAGGAAACAAGAACTCAATAATAGTGCAAAATCCACCATTTTTGTAAACAGGAAACCCATCTATTATTCATATTTTGTTTGTGTATAAATCTTTCTGCTAATGTGCTGAATATATCATCTGCCTCATTTCCCATCACAGTATTTTAGGACTTTGGTATACATCTTCACTTCTACTGTAGAGACTTGCCAGTGACTCTGAACCTCATAGACCTATGAATGCAACTCTTAAGATCAAAGAGTTCAGGTGGGAGTAAAAAAAAAAAACCCAAAACTAAATTTAATGTGAATTAAAAACAACTTATGTAACTCCAATCAGTTTTGTCATACATGTATTATATTTCACATTCAGTTACTTTATACCTTTTCATTTATCCTACAGATATGAAGGATGAGCAGTTGCAAGCTTTCCCTGCTGCTTCTCTCCACCTTCCTACACAGTTGAAAATTCATTACCACAAATGCACTGGTGGATACTAACAAGAGCAATAAGTTACTGTTGAAATACAGATATTTTGAACTGATGGAATCAGAAACAAGTTCCAGCACTCAAGACCTACTCTCTGGTACTGTCCATACTGCTACATCTGAGAGAAGAGCACAGAATACAGGCATAAGGAAAAAACAACACTGCCCAAAAGTTGATAAAATGACTGCTCTCCAACACCATTGTGTTCACACTGAGGAGAAGACGAATAACTGCTCAGACTGTGGGAATAGTTTTAGTCATGAGAGTAATCTTAAATCACACCAGCGCATTCACACTGCAGAGAAAACTTATCACTGCTCAGAGTGTGGGATACGTTTTCATCGAAAGAACAATCTCCAGCGACACATGCAGATTCACAGAAGAGAGAAACCGTATGACTGCTCAGACTGTGGGAAGAGTTTTAGTAATAAGAGTAATCTCAAAACACATAAACGCATTCATACTGGAGAGAAACCGTATTACTGCTCAGAGTGTGGGAATAAATTTACCATGAGAAGTACTCTAATACAACACCAGCGGATTCACACTGGAGAGAAACCGTATCTCTGCTCACAATGTGGAAAGAGTTTTCGTGAACTGAGTACTCTCCAACTACACCAGCAGATTCACACAGGACAAAAACCGTATTACTGCTCAGAGTGTGGAAAGAGTTTTACCCTGAAGAGCACCCTAATACGACACCAGCGCATTCACACAGGAGAAAAACCGTATCACTGTTCCGACTGTGGGAGGGGTTTTAATCATCAGGATAATCTAACACGACACCAGCGCATTCACACTGCAGAAAAACCATATTACTGCTCAGAGTGTAGTAAGAGTTTTACTCAGCAGAGTACTCTAACACGACACCAGCATAGTCACACAGGAGAGAAACTGTACTGCTGCTCTGAGTGTGGAAAGAGTTTTAATGTTAAGGCTAACCTCAAAACACACAAGCGCATTCACACTGGAGAGAAGCCATATCCTTGCTCAGACTGTGGGAAGAGTTTTACCCAGAAGGGTAAGCTAATGCAACACCTGCTCATTCACACAGGAGAGAAACCATATTACTGCTCAGAGTGTGGTAAGCACTTCAGGCATCCAAACACTTTAAAGAGACACAAATGTATAAAGAAGACAGAACCATACAACATAGGGTTGCCAAAAACCAGCTGCTAAAATTTAAAATATGTGTGTAAAAATGTGTGATTATTATACATTCAGCTTCCCAGTTTTTTAAGTTAATTATTTAATAATGTAACTTGTATTTTAACCTGTAAATGGCTTCAGTTACCCAATAAATGAATTGTCTTTAAATAGCTTTAAAATTATATATGCCTATATTCATCTTATGTTTTAATGCCAGGCGTGGGCTAGAGGGGTATAAAGCCCCCCAGCATTGAGGAGCTGTGGAGCAGTGGAGGAACTGTGTTCTCTGGAATGATGGTGGAGGAGCTCCATCCAGTACTTCTGGGTTGAGTTGGAGGTGAATGGGATGGTGATCATCCAGCATTCTGACTTTACTAATGCTGTTAGTTCTGTTCTGTTGTCTCTGAATGCAGTCAAAACCTGGACTTCCCTGGATAGTAGAGACAGTTACTCCAACAAAAGGAAGAGGAAACACTCAATTTCTCTACAGCCCAGTGCTGTAGGGCTTTATATCCCTCTATCTTTTGTACAATGTAGTTGACAAAGACACCCCACAGTCTACTGTAATAAACTAATACCTGCTAGCTTGAATGAAATTTGACTGTTAAACAGGGTATGCCATTTGTTTATTAGTTCTAAGGGGTCCACAGCCATCAATGTTTTCTCACAGCCCTAGAGGTTAGACTGGTGAAGAAGCCACCCAAGCTTCCTTCATTTACATTCACATTCATGGCTTTTGTATGGCAGTTGTATTCAGAGTAATTTACACATGTTACAAAGGTAGGAGAATGTTGAGTTGGAGAATCTTGCTCAAGGACTATTATTGATATAGAAACTGGTTTGCCACTGGACGAGTAAAGGTGCCACTACTTCATGTATTCTCTGTTTTCTCTGTTCTCTGTCCATTCCAGCTGGGGAACAAAGTATTCTAAGGCTGTATGTACAGGCTTTAACCGGAGTGAGTGTCAGCTAGAGTTTTAGACGGACTGGAGAGACCAGACCAAAGGTGGGATCTGGAGTGGGATATTAACATCCTTCTCCATCCCAACCTCCTCACCCCAACAAATACATTTACAATACTACCTCAGTCAGACATGCCAAAGACCAAGACCTTTTCTGTAAATTCAAGGTTAGAAGACACATTTTTGGCACGTGGATACCCAAGATATAGCACAATAATGCCTGTTTTTTTTACCATGTCCGAGGAGCTCTGTGGAATAAAAAGATTCTATGTAGGAGTCCTGTGCAATGTAAGGGTACTGCTTAGGGACCCTGTGCAATGTAAGGGTACTGCTTAGGGACCCTGTGCAATGTAAGGGTACTGCTTAGGGACCCTGTGCAATGTAAGGGTACTGCTTAGGGACCCTGGGCAATGTATGGGTACTGCTTAGGGACCCTGTGCAATGTATGGGTACTGCTTAGGGACCCTGTGCAATGTATGGGTACTGCTTAGGGACCCTGTGCAATGTAAGGGTACTGCTTAGGGACCCTGTGCAATGTAAGGTAACAATTTAGGGACCCTGTGCAATGTAAGGGTACTGCTTAGGGACCCTGTGCAATGTAAGGTAACAATTTAGGGACCCTGTGCAATGTAAGGGTACTGCTTAGGGACCCTGTGCAATGTAAGGGTACTGCTTAGGGACTCTGTGCAATGTAAGGTAACAATTTAGGGACTCTGTGCAATGTAAGGGTACTGCTTAGGGACCCTGTGCAATGTAAGGGTACTGCTTAGGGACTCTGTGCAATGTAAGGTAACAATTTAGGGACCCTGTGCAATGTATGGGTACTGCTTAGGGACCCTGTGCAATGTAAGGGTACTGCTTAGGGACCCTGTGCAATGTATGGGTACTGCTTAGGGACCCTGTGCAATGTAAGGGTACTGCTTAGGGACCCTGTGCAATGTAAGGGTACTGCTTAGGGACCCTGTGCAATGTAAGGTAACAATTTAGGGACTCTGTGCAATGTAAGGTAACAATTTAGGGACTCTGTGCAATGTAAGGTAACAATTTAGGGACCCTGTGGAATACGAGAGTGCTGATTAGGGACCCTGTGCACTCATGTTGTGACCGCTAACACTGCAAACTACTTCGCAAATCAGCGGACTGTTCCTATGACCAAGTAGCCAATCGTAGCGCAGGGGGCGGGGTTTCCTGGGAGACGGACAGCAGACGGACAGGAAGCTTCCCCCTGTGTGTTTGGACGTGGAGAAGCAGGAGCTGCGATACTGAAAGTAAGTGAGGCTTCTTCACCCTGTTCACACGCTGCTCTTCCCCGTCCTCTCCTTCAGTGCCTCCCAGAAGAGTTTTGCGTTTGAAAACTATGGTGTAGAATCGGTGTAGAAGACGACATAAAAGCCACCTTAGCTGAATAGGCTAATGTTAGCCGTTAGCTCTTGTGCTTGTTCTTTCAATAAAGATGTTTCTAGTCTGGGATTCATAGTTAATTTAGTATCTCATGAAGATTTAAAGTGCTGCTACTGTCGAGCAAACCTGGTCCCAGAGACTCATGCAGGTGATGTGAAAATCTGAAAACCCTGCTGGAAAAAAACAGCCTGGCCAGCTCAACCTGGTCAAGCTGGTTGACCAGCATAGGACATGTTTGATGAACAAGCTGGTTGACCAGCCTGACCAGTATGACCAAGCATGACCGAAAGCTTACCAGCATGGGGTTTGTTTTTGTCTGGATAATCAGCTTGTCCACCACCTTGACCATCAAAGACCAGCTTAGACACCTGAAACCAGTTACCAGCAAAAGCTGAATTTTCAGCAGGGCAGGTACAGATATACTGTAAGATGTACATTGTGCAAGGGAGTGTTCAAGAAAGCCGGATTTGTCATTTGTCATGTCTGTCATTGCCACTCACATCTTTGCATTTTTGCAGATTTAACTCTTGGCTTAGGTTTTCTGGCTAAACTAATAAATCTTGCCTTGTGAAATATCCCCCAGATTCGCCTGTAAATATGTTATGAAGGTAGAGGTGTCACCGTACACTAGATCAGTGGTTCTTTGATGCCTATAAGAAAGGAAACTTACCAAAAAGAGACTGTTGTCCATTTTTGTGTGAACTTTATTTTTGCCATTTTCAAATATCTACACAGTGTCACTAAGTGTACATGCATGTACGTTTTATGAATATCCCTGTTTACGCTGCTTTCAAATTGATATTAAATGTAATCAGTGTATGTTGGGGATGATTGTTTCCAATGAATTGGTTCAAACATGTCCAGATATTGTTTGCTCAGTTTGGAAATTTTGAAATCAGTCTTTGCAAGCACCATTGTGCTGTGGTTTTGAGTCTCCCTGATGGCCTTGATACTGATTTCCAAAGTTTTCTTGTGGCAAACTGTTCATCATTAATTTCCTGCCCTTCATTAGCAGAAAGCAGAGCATGTCTGTGTTCAGCTCTCCAGTATAATCATATGAAGAAAAAAATAACTAGACTGCAAACATCACCCCTTCATCTTTTATTTATAGAGACTTTTTATTTCTATAGCAAGCAGCTGTTGGTCATTGAGATTTATTTGAATCCTTCTCAAGTGTCAGTGTCGTCTTTATCAGAGCAGAAGTGGTACTCTTGAAAAACCATGTCACCAGGTTTTACCAAAAACTATAAGCTACAGTGTGGTAGGAGGTGCACAGAGCTTGGCCTAACACTAACACTCTCAATAACACTCTGCTCTTTCTGTCTCTTACAGGTTGTGTTTGTTGCATCACTAGTGACACTACGCTCCCTGGTTAATTGGTATGTATATCACTCTTTAGGAGATGGCCAATACATTGATGTTTTTGGCTTTGTTAAATCTTCAGTACAAGTATTAAAAAAAGATTACCTACATGGTGTATTTTGGCATTGGCATTTTGCTAATGCCTTGTTTAGGTTATCTTGAATCTTACACCTTCTTACACCTACAACTTTGTGAACTCAAGTCCTTTGCACACGTTGCAAGTTGCTGGCAATCACGGTGTCAACCCCCCACTCGTCCAAAGCCCCCCAGTGACCAACAAACCCATTTTCTGCCAGTTTAAATTTCTGGGGTTTGTTAGTTGATTTATATCATGCAGGAAAGCATGTACGTGTAGAAATGCCCTCCAACTATTAAAATTTGGTTTGGTTTTTATAAATCATGTTCTGTTCACATATTTATTTGCTGACCTGCTGAATATATATTGTCTACCTCTTTGCCCATCATGTAAATGTAAGAGTTCATTGGTGGTGTTCATTCCCATAATTAAGACCCACATTACTTCTCAAACCAAACTGGTTTTCTCTAGTGACCTTATGATGGAAGTAAAGACAAATGAATTCTTTCTTTTAAAAAAAAAAAGTATTTGTTGCATTTCACATTCATTTAATATTTTTTTCCTTCTTCCTCCAGAAACAAATGACCTCCTGGCCTGTCCTGCTCCTAGGGTCCTCGTTTCAATACAGTGTAAATAAACATACTTCCACCAAATAACATCAAATAACATCAGGAGGTGCTAATGAGTGATATGTAAAACTGCTAAAATGGGGGATATTAAGTATGAGGTAATGACATCTGAAACAAGCTCCAGTACTCAGCCTCTGTACTCTGGTACTGTCAGTACTGATACATCTGGCAGACGTCGACAGAAAAATGCAAACAAGAGAAAAACCCATCAGTGCTCAGACTGTGGAAAGAGTTTTCTTAAAAAAAGTGCTTTGGAAAGACACCAGCGGATTCACACCGGTGAGAAACGGTATCACTGCTCAGAATGTGGGAAACGCTTTAATGTTGAAAGTAATCTCAAAACACACCAGCGCATTCACACCGGAGAGAGGCCGTATCACTGCTCAGTGTGTGGGAAGACTTTTGCCCTGCAGGGTAGTCTAATCCGACACCGGCGTATTCACACTGGAGAGAAACCATATCACTGTTCAGACTGTGGGAGGAATTTTAATAATGAGAGTAATTATAAAACCCACCAGCGCACTCACACAGGAGAGAAACCCTATCACTGTTTAGAGTGTGGAAACAGTTTTAAACGTCATCGTAATCTTCAGATACACCAGCGCATTCACACAGGAGAGAAACCGTATTACTGCTCAGACTGTGGCAAGAACTTCATGTATGTAAACACTTTAAAGTCACACAAATGCATTAAGAAGGAGACTGAAACATATGAGATATGTTAGCTAGAGGGCTGATAATATTGTAAGAAAAATAAGTTCTGATCTCTGAGTTGTCCAGTATGATTATGTGAGTATCATGCATATTCTCAGTTGCTGATGTATAAGGTACACCTACACTCACTCTGTTTTTTTTAAAGTTACCATTCATTTTATGGTTGGTATAGTGTTGCAGGTAATGCATCTGCTGCTCACTTGGCAGGCTGTAGTTTAATTCCTCATCTGGCCAAACAAAACAGTACCAATACCAGTATGTTTTGAATGCTGTAACCCAGGGGTGGGCAATTCCAGTCATGTAGGGCCGGATTCCTGCATTTTTTGCAGATCTACTTCAAGTCACCTGGTATTTGCCAGGTTTAGTAAGTGTGTTAGAGCAGGTAAATCAGTAAATTGTGCTGGGCTCTGGCCCCCATTGCTGACTCCTGATGTAACCTATATTCCTTTTTTTAAAGCTTCATGGATGAAGGCAGATGAATGGCTACTTAATTGTGTGCTATTTGTGTTTACCATGCATATATGATTGTAATTGCAGCAACTCTGTGACAATCACAATGATTTTGTGACATCAATTGTATAATGAAATAACTTTTTAACCATATTTATCTTCAATCATCAGAAATCTGTTCCTGCCCTTGAAAACATCTAACATAAGCAATGGTATAATTCTCCTAAAATGACCCCGGTGTTTATTTGTTGCTTGAGATGTGCAATGCCAAAATAGGGTTAATAATTGGTTATATACATTGTTGCTGCCACCCTGCAGAAATAAATAAACTGAGTTTCTTACATTAAGCATAAACAATTCTCATTTTTCCTTCTGATTATTACTGCTGTGAATATAATTCCTAATAGAAGACGACTTAACTAATAGCAGCACTGAAAGTGTTTTCTTTCTTCATACAAGGGCAGCAAGGTTTCATGGAACAGATTCTTGTTGTGATGAATTGTTTTGCAATGTTGACATTATCAGATCCCATTCCAGTCAGCAGAGCTACATGCATATGCAGTATATAAATATAGAGTGAATAAGGTCTTTGCAGAAGAACCTCACTGAGAGCATGAGCACCACTTATTTTCCAAATGCAGCCAGAATTTATAATCTATCACATGTTTTTAATTCTAAAATGTTTGATACCTCTGATGCCAATAGCAATTGGTTCTGAAGCACAGCAACATCATTTTAATACACTTTAGAAAAACCTGGACTGAATTTTCAAAAAGTTAGCATGGAGCCTAAGTCAAATATATATTATTTACCAATATAGTTATACAAAAGCTGATTTGGTCGTATTTGGCCTGCTTGTTTGTATTGTGTAAAGTATTATTTAATGCCTGACTTGTTATAGGCCACCTTATTGTCAGCCTGGAGGTGCCGACACCCTGCCCTGCACGTTTTAGTGGACTCCCTGCTTTAACACCCCTACAACTCTGTTTAGGAGCTGATTAGTTGAATCAGTTGCATTCAGAGCAAGGAAAGCACTAAAATGTGTTGAGAAACAGTGGTCTCCAGCCCTCCACGGGAGAGCTACCTCTTGCAGGTTTCCACACAATCCAATCTAACATACTCTACTCAGCCAATTAGGGACTTTTGAAGTCAGTAATTAGTTTGATCAGGAATGTGAATATTTTGTGTTATTTAAAAATTATTTTAAAAGTAAGTGTGCTGGATTGTGATCAGAACACTTATGACAAAATCCTAAGGCATTGTTTTATTTTTTATAATATTTATGATTGCCCTGCTAAAAATATTGGTAGGTGGTTTCAGATAATCTAAGATGATCTTTGATGGTTAAGGTAGTTCCATCCAGGCAAAAACATATCATACACTGGTAAGATGTCTGGTTAAACTGGTTAGTAGGCTGAGTTTAATTAACCAACTGGTTAATCATCATTACCAACTTCACCAAGCTGGTTGCCAAGCTGATCATACTGGTGGACCAGCATCATGCTGGTCATCAAGCTTGTTTATGTTGGTCATGGTGGTAGACCAGCTAGTCCATCAAACTCAACAAGACAAAACAAAAACATATCCTATGCTGGTCAAGAGCTAAGCTGGTCGCCCAGGCTGTTCTTTCAGCAGGGTGGCAAACTGGAGGAGGCCGGTCAGTAGTAGAGAAGGCGGGGTCTGACATAAACAGGGAGGAAGGCTTCCGTCTGGGAAGGACAGAATCAGGCGCTGCGCTACAATTAAGGAGTAACATCCAGAAGAAGAAGAAGGTAAGAGGCTGTTTAATATGTGTCTGTACTGTTTTACTGACCTTCACAGAAATGCCTGCAGAGTAGGTTTTGTAAAGTAGGATGCAGGGAATGGAAGCAGCCTTTATCCCAACTCTGCTGAATGGGCTACTGTTAGCCATTAGCTCTGATGTCTGTTTGGATTGGTTGGGCTGGTTTGTTTTGGATGATGATGTTTGATGCTTGAAGGAATACCTCTATCTGTCGTGAAGATTTAAAGTAATGTGCTTAGAAACCCAGTTGGTCCCAAAGCTTCATGCATTTTGTCCATAACAAACATGGAAATGTACAGTGAGAATTAGAAAGTGTGGGAGTAGCTTCAGCCCAGGGGTCAGAACACAGGGCTTCACTAACACTCCTGGACCAACCAAACCAACCCCTGTGTTGCAGGAGCAGGCGTCCAGGTCTGGCTATTTGTAAGTAACAGTAAAGCTGAAACATCCACCTCAAGACCAGGTTCAGTTGCTAGCTGTTCTTTAATAGTCTTTAATAGTCAAGGTGGGAAAGCACCCCTATGTTGGTAAGCAAGCTGGTTACACTGGTTAGCTCTTGACCAGCCTAGCTAGCATGCCCATGTGGGACCTGTATGGGTAGCCCAACTGGGAGCCAGAAAGTTTTGTCCTCGGGTTTGATGTTTGATGGATCTCCACCAGGGTCAGTTGAGGAACCAGGAGGGGTTAAGAAAGAGGACCCCGTGGGTGGTACCATTTGGGAAGCCCGACTGTGTCCCAGTAACAAAGTATCTACAAACACATTCAGAGCCTGTGCCCATCTGGATCCCATTTAGCCCAGGTTACACTCGTAAGCCCCACACGAGCATGTTGGCTGGCAGCATAGGGTTTGTTTTCATTTCAGTTCGATGGACTAGCTGGATTTTCATCCTGACCAAGATGGTCAAGCTGCTTGACTAGTTTGGAAAAGCCACTTATGCTGGTCAGGCTGTGCTTGGTCTGTGCTCGTTTAGCACAGTAGTTACTACATATTGATTTCATCATTTAGTCCTATTTTGGTAATTGCTTTTCTTTCTGGGATTATTCTCTTTGACCGTTTGATTTCATCAAGCACACGTTTAGTCTGTCACTTCATCTGATGTACATCATAAGCAGTAATAAAGTATTCAGTGGTCTCCAGAGGATTCTCTTTAGTTGGTCAAGAATCAATCAGTGTCTGTCAACTAATGTTATTTACAAATTCTTGAAGAGAACATCACATTTAAACCACTATTGATCCTCAGTACAGCAGTACTGACAGCCCTCTGTCAAATGTACATCTAACTAAACTAAACTGAGACAGACCACATTTTATGAGTAATCAACTCTCCATCCCTCCCTCCTTCCTTCCATCCCATTTCTCAGATTTGTGCATGCAGCTGCTAAAAATCACACAAACTAAAGATGTCTGTTTGAGTCATGGTGGGGGGAAATGCAAGAAAACATTTAATTAAGTAAATATAAACCATTAAAGTTAACAGCAAACGTTGGTTACATTTTTTTTTTTTCTCTTCCAGAAACAAAGGGCATGCAGGCGTCATGCATGTGTCAGGAGGTGCCAGCAAGAGCAAATTAAATGTGAAATGATGGCATCTAAAACCAGCTCCAGTCCTCTGCAGCTGTCTTCTGGTCCTGTTCATACTGATGCAGACAGACAAACACTGAATAACACAGACGAAAGTAAAACTCACCAATGCTCAGAGTGTGGGAAGAGTTTCAGTCTAAAGAGGAATCTCCGACAGCACCGCCGCATTCATGCAAAAGAAAAACCATATCACTGCTCGGACTGTGGAAAGACTTTTATCCAGCCAAGTGTTTTAATGCGACACCAGCGTGTTCACACTGGAGAGAAACCATATTACTGTTCAGACTGTGGGAAGCGATTTAGTCAACCAAATCATCTCCAAATACACAAGCGCATTCACACAGGAGAAAAACCATATCATTGTTCATACTGTGGAAACCGTTTTAGAGACAGAAGTACTCTCAGAAAACACCAGTACATTCACACTGGTGAGAAGCCGTATCACTGCTCAGACTGTGGAAAGTGTTTCAATCAGCAGAGTACTCTACAACAACACCAGCGCATTCACACAGGAGAGAAACCGTACCACTGCTCAGACTGCGAGAGGAGTTTTAGTCAACAGGCCCACCTCCTACTACACCAGCGCATTCACACCATGGAAAAACCGTATTACTGCTCAGAGTGTGGGAGAAACTTCAGGCATACAAAATGTTTAAAAATACATAAATGCATTAAGATATGATGATTGCCAACAGCCTGCTGTTATCGTCATGAAATCAAAGGTCCTAAACTCTGTGTGAGAGTACACGATTGTGTGAACGATGTAAATGCATGCAGTTTTTGGCATGTGTTTCCAACCAGTCATATTGTTGTTATACATTACATTACATTAAGTTTCCATTTAATTCCCTGTTCTCAGTGCAGGTGAACAGCAAGTTTAACTGAATGAATTATTCTTTTTTTATTTCATAAAAATACAGTTAATGCCTAAACAGTACTTCTCTCCAAATGTAAAATTTTAGAGTTAAGTAAAGGACCACCATGCAAGAGATCTGAGGTTATTCGCTTGTTAGGGCTATGGCTTGTTCAGTGACCATTAAGAAAAGCCAGATGATTCACATTTCAAAGCTTTCTGAAAAAATTGATTCTTCCAACCTTGTCCCAAAAATCATAATTTATAAAATATAAGCTAATATCATATGTAGAAATACAAATGGGCTTACATTATACCAGGGCCCCAAGCCTTTTATCTTTTTTCACCATTTAAAAAATAATAATTTAGTTTGTTTCTAGGAAACATATATACCCCTGCTCTAAGATGCACATGTGAGGTTTAGAAGGATTGAAAAGTTAACATCTAAAGAAGATTCCATTTGTCATAGCTGTAAAGTATTTAGCAGTGGTAGGTTCTTTTGGATCTTCCAGAGCAACGCTTCTCATGGGTCAGATGATGTCATATTCTCTGGACAATCAATGTCTCGACTGATACACACTGATTCCATTCAGCATGTTAACAACCAGTGTCCTATAATGATATTGGGACCTGTAGTTGACATGGGTCAATATCATTTGTTAACAAATCATAACTGGTTCAAATACTCAAGCATTTTCAAGCATTTACATGCTTATGTTGTGCTTTTCATTGACCATACAGAAAGTGTTGGAAAGATGTTTGTATAAGTAAATAAACCAGCTTCTGTCCAGACTTAGCCGAGTAAGATAATGTTCACTATTGTTGGACATGTGAAACCCTTCGTCCAAAACTGTAAAAATATGTTTCAGAGAATGCTCTGATATGATACAATGTCTTTTGGCAAGCACTGAAACAATGTGCAAATTCTCATTAAAACTGTTCCAATCGGGGATAAACATTAGCACCCCTCAACAATCAACAGTGGCCTTGGGGTGGTAATAGTGGATGTTGTGTTGGTGCCATCTATTGGAGCAAAGTAGGTACTGTGGTCAAGTTTTCTCAATAAACCCTTTGACTGAACAAGCAAACCATGGGGAGATGCAAAAGTCTTTTTTTTCTTACCATGTCGCTGCAAAAATTGATGATGGGATATTTTTAAACCTCATGCAGATTCCAAGATTTTACATTTCTGTTGGTTGAAAGTCTGGACTTTAACCTGATCTTCTGAAATGTTAAAATTTATAAAATATAAACCAAAAAAATCATAGGTCAAAGCCATCCAGGACCTGGGGCATTTTTCTAAAAGTGGAAAAAACAAAAAAGAAAAAAATGTTTGGATTTTAATCTGTCAAGACGGGCTGATTGTAGGACATCTCCCCCAACAGTGGAAACTCAGAATTAGAAGAAAAAAACAAAAAACATTTACAAGCTGTAATCTTAAAGGAGATGTTACAAAGCACTGATCCAAACTTTGGATTTCCTTTTTGGTTATTTTTAATATAAAAAATGTTTAATCTGTTACTTTATGCATTTTTCAAATCAGTCAATCTACTCACTTGGCTATTCACAGTAACAGAATGTTTGATTGGGGCACACAGGTCTCGCTTTTCTGTCCTGAAGACAGACTTGACTCCAGCTCAGTAGGTGGCAGTAATCTACCTAAAGTTGACCTACGAACTGTCAGAAGAAGAGTACAGTGCTGCTGGAGAGAAGCAGGATCAGCACTGATGAAGGTAAGAAGCTCATAAACAAACCCCACAGTAAGAGAGTAAACAACTGAGTTTTCACTGAGCTTAAAAAAAGAGAAACATTTAAACCTACACAGAAGCAGGATCTGTTTAGACCTGAATAAAATTAGTACCTGTGTTTCCTGTAGGCTGCCAGTGCAGTTCTCTTCCTATTGTAAACAAATTTGAACTGTTGATCGGGTTTATCTGTTTCTGCCAGACCAATACTGAGGTAATCTGAAACTGAATCTGGCCTCTGTTCATTGATCACCTATTTGCTTTTTGTTTTGCAAAATACACTGGTAGAGGGTGGGGTTTAAACTAACCTAGACTAGAATGTAACATTAATTGTCAATTAAATGTAGCTAAATTGAAGGTTTTAGTAAAAACTGACTTCGTCATTTTTCCCCACATTCTTAAGATGTCCCTTGATTCCATAAGTGTTAGATTGGAAAGCTCATTTATTTTGGAATTATTAATAGTTTTATCTATGAATTAATCAAATCTTCAAAACTACAAAAACACTTTAACTACAATCCTTGTATATAGGATTTGTCACAACGTTCGCAAACATTGGTGCTGGAAACAGAAGAAATGTTTTGGTTATATGTATACAGATATTATTGCTCTTATTCCGATGCATTATATTTTATTTAGCATTAGATTTGATTTTGTCCTTTTAGACAAAATTATTTGTCTTAAAGTATGAAAATATTCTCATTTAGGAAACTACATAATAACCAAAACCTTTGTTTTCTCCTCTAGGAAATAAAGAAGGGATGAGAGTGATGTCCTGATCAAAGCACCTCCTGTTCCTAGTGTCAAAACTCCCAAACAGCTTCAGTTCTATCTACACAAACATGCCTAAAGGCCTTCACAGTCAAGATCAGAAACCTGCTAACAAGAGGAGAGATTACCACTGTTCAGAGTGCGGGAAGAGTTTTCTTATACAGAGTCAACTCGAAGTACATCAGCGCTATCACACTGGAGAGAAACCCTATAAATGCTCAGAGTGTGGGAAGAGTTTCACTATACAGGGGCATCTCAAACGACATAGACGCATCCACACAGGCGAGAAGCCATATCAGTGCTCAGACTGTGGGAATAGTTTTACTGCCCAGAGTAGTCTCCAGTCACACCAGCGCATTCACACGGAAGAAAAACCATATTGCTGCTCAGAGTGTGGGAGAACATTTAGGGCAGGTGGTGCCCTCAAAAGGCACCAACGCATTCACACTGGAGAGAAACCGTATCACTGCTCAGATTGTGGGATTAGCTTTGCTCAACGACATCATCTCCAGCTACACCAGCGCATTCACACAGGAGAGATGCCATATTACTGCTCAGACTGTGGGAAGAACTTCAGGCATTCAAACTCTTTAAGAATACACAAATGTATTAAGATGGAAGAAAATCATGATGACTTATGTCATTTGTCCGTTATTGCTGCAAGTTGTAGCTAAATTCATAAGGTAAGAACAAAATGGACTGAAATGACATCCTAAGGATTGAGCCCCCTCTGGCATCTGCACATTCGATAGGGTTGTGGCTAAAACTGAAGACTTTAATGGACGGATACGTTTTTAACAATGGGGAGTGTGATGTAAGTTTTTTCACAATGGGAATTATTTTGGGGAGTATTTTAAACGTTATCATTGACAGCATTTACTTTGTCTTTTACTATTACATACAGTTAGCCTAAGATAATCTTATCTAATCTAAAGTGTGAATTAAAAAATAAAAATCAGGGACAGTTCAAATTAAATAACATAAACATACTAGATAGATAATAACTTACTGGCTCACAAAAATGCAGAAATTATTTGTTTTTGCCGTTTTGAGTTCTGAAGGCAGGGTTTGAGAGGTAATTTTATTATCCACTGCAAAGGCACTTAACTGTGTTTTCTCACTTGGCAGGTGATCTAATAGTTATTTCACAAGAAAAGCACCTGTAGGGAATGTCAGGTTTTCAATTTCCAGAGATGGAAAATAAAGTATTACATTCTATTCTATTGTGAGACCACCTACAGAGAACCACATCACATTTCCGTTACTTGAAGAGGCTTCTATTAGAAAATGTTCACGCATTCTCACACATATAGGGGAACCCTTTACAGCACTGCATTACATTATACCGGGTGGGCCATTTATATGGATACACCTAAATAAAATGGGAATGGTTGGTGATATTAACTTCCTGTTTGTGGCACATTGATATATGGGAAAAAAGGACATGTGACACATCAAACCTATTGAGAATTTCACAAGAAAAACAATGTTTTTTGGTTTTAACGTAACTTTCATGAGTTATTAACAAGTTTCTGACCACTTATAAAATGTGTTCAAAGTGCTGCCTATTGTGTTGGATTGTCAATGCAACCCTCTTCTCCCACTCTTCACACACTGATAGCAACACCACAGAAGAAATGCTAGCACAGGCTTCCAATATCCATAGTTTCAGGTGCTGCACATCTCGTATCTTCACAGCATAGACAGTTGCCTTCAGATGACCCCAAAGATAAAAGTCTTAAGGGGGTCAGATCGGGAGACCTTGGGGGCCATTCAACTGGCCCACGGCGACCAATCCACTTTCCAGGAAACTGTTCATCTAGGAATTCTTGGACCTGACACCCATAATGTGGTGGTGCACCATCTTGCTGGAAAAACTTGTGGGGGGAACGTGCCAGCTTCAGTGCATAAAGAGCATCATGTAGCAATTTCAAATATCCAGTGGCCTTGATGTTTCCATTGATGAAGAATGGCCCCACTATATTTGTACTCCATATACCACACCATACCATAATTTTTTGTGTTTCAACAGTCTTGGAGGGATCTATCCAATGTTTGTTAGTGTCAGACCAATAGCGGTGCTTTTGTTTGTTAACTTCACCATTCATATAAAAGTTCTCATCACTGAACAAAATGTTCTCTGTAAACTGAGGGTCCAGTTCCAATTTCAGGCTCTTGCTGAATGAAGCTACTGATGTTTCTTCATTAGTGACAGTTTTCATGCGTCCTCATTTGGGCAAATCCAACACTGAACCAGTTTCACGAAAGTTGGCAAGCAGTTTGCTAACTGTAGCATGGGAGATGGGTGGTCTCGTAGGGTGTCTTGCACTGAAATCTGCTGCAATGACCCGGGTACTGCGTTCACCAGACATCAACACAATTTCTATCCGCTCCTCTCATGTTAACATCTGCGATATGTCAATGGCTGTAAACAAAGAGAAACTTGTAAATAACTCATGAATGAATAAAGTTACACACCATTGTTTTTCTTGTGAAATTCTCAATAAGTTTGATGTGTCACATGACCCCTCTTCCCAGTTAAAAAAAAACTAAAGTTGGATCCAAAATGGCCGACTTCAAAATGGCCACCATGGTCACCACCCATCTTGAAAAGTTTTCCCCCTCCCATATACTAATGTGCCACAAACAGGAAGTTAATATCACCAGCCATTCCCATTTTATTTAGGTGTATCCATATAAATGGCCCACCCTGTATCCATTATAGGAGCACCTAACTGGTCACTTAATCATGTAGGAGAACCCTGTACAGCATGGCATCCCATTTTCTCTACTGGAAATGGCACTTTTTGGTTGAGTAAGGGCAACATAGAGGGCACTTCATAACAGCACCCTTTTCTACTTGAAAGGTACCCAATGGTTCTGATTAGGACACACTATTATAATTTCATGCAACCATTGTACCATATTGCAAGAAGGGGCTCCCTACCTGGCACTCAATCGCTTTTTTAAAATGTGAAAGGCAACCAATAGGGCACTTTGGCTCATTTTTCTCTCAGGGTGATTTCTACAGCCAATCCAGTCTGCTTGTGTAAGTGCGACACCAGGTAATACAATTAAAATCATCAATAAACAAAACTGACCCTGTTCCTTTGGCAGCCATACATGCCCATCCTATAACAGAGCCTCCACCATGTTTGTCACAATAATTGTGTATGCTTTGGATCATACACCTGTCCTTCCTGTTACATACTCAAGTTCATCTTTGTGTCATCTGTTCAGAATGTTGTTCCAGAGCTGATCCAGAGGCTTTTCTTAACTGTTTTATATTCAGGTCTGTTCTGACCTTTCTGTTTTTGAGAGTTAACATTGGTTTGCATCTTGAAGTAAATGCCATGTATGTATTTACATTAATGAAGGCCTCTTTTAAATGCAGACTTTGGCGATATGTTTATTAGGGCTGCATGATTTTGGAAAAACATATTAATTGTTTCTGCAAACTGTATCATCAGTGATATTTAGAAAAACTGGATTTTTACCATAAATCTTATGATCTTAATAATGCACTCTGTGCAAATGTTGCTGAATGATATGTCATAAAAAAACATGTTTGATTTAATTTGCCTTACATTACATTGCACATTCTGCAATTTGCAATAATGACATTTTGACAACTCCCATCTCCTCAAGATAGTTCTTAACTTCACCAGATGTTGTTGAAGGGGTTCTTCTTCACCAGTGCCAGAATTTCTGTTTATTAAATTTCAATTATTACAAGAAATGTCCTGTCTGCTATCCTTGGTTCTGCCTGATGCTCTTTAGCCCATTTTTCTAGATACTGGCACAGCTGACTTTCATTTAGATCAACAATGCTGCCAGTTCCAGCAAAATCCATTCACGAAAGGCGAAAGAGATGCAAGCTGAAGATCTGCCATGTTGCCTTCAGCGATGGAAATGGGAAATGACCATAATCTTGCTTATTTATTAACGTGCCATAATTAACTTTTGGAGATCAGCTCGTTTTCTACTCGTATAGCTATTTATAATATAATTTTGGTCAGGCACCCAAACGTGTGTACAGTCCTCCAGCTCAGTAGGTGGCGGTAATGCACCTTCAGTCGGGCCTGAGAGAGACGGGATCAGCACAGGTGAAGGTAAGCAGCTCGTGAACGAGCCTGCAGGGAGAGTGCGTCTTTGTGTAGGGTGTGAATGCAGCTCTGAGGGCTCGCGCTCCGCCCTTTGCTGTAATGCTAGCAAACCTCCCGCGCTCCTCCCTTTCATTCAGCTGCTCTGTCTGTCTGATTCGCTGTGACTCGCTGTGGAAGTTATCTAGAGCCGTTCCACTCTGGTTCCCTAACAGTCTGAATGTTTAGTGTCTAAGCAAGGTGTGGTATTCAAAGTGAAGGCGGTCTGCAGGGGGTTACTCCAGCAGGCTCTTCCTCTAGCTTCCCAACAAGAGTGCTGTGGGGAAAGCTCCTTGTTCTGGAAGGGAAACGACCTGCGTCTGTGGATTAATCCCTACATTTAAAACGTCCAAACCTGGTTAGGAAGCTCAGGTGATGCGGATGGTCGGGCACCTGACGCGAGGCTGACCGGTTTTAGCTAAGAGCCATGAAGCACCTGAGCTCCAGAACCGAGCGTTTCTCTGGGTGAGGATGCTCAGGTGTTGGTTTCCCCTCCACAGACTGGGGAGAGACAGGCGTACGGACGTTTGGTGGATGTGTAAAGTTTAGCTTCTTAACCCTACAGATGCAGGTCCTCCTGTTTTGGAAGCTGATGGATATAAGCAAAGCTCACAGGATAGATATAATCGTCACTGAAGCAGTATATACACAGTTGTGCTCAAAAGTTTACATACCCCAGCATTTCAGAATATGAATGATAACACAAACTTTCTTTCCACATAATGACAACCAAAAACATCCAAATGACCCTGATCAAACATTTGCATACCCTGCTGCTTTTGGCCTGATAACATGCACAGAAGTTGGGTTTGAATGGCTACTAAAGGTGACATCCTCACCTGAAAAAAGGAAACCCCACAAATAACAGCTGAAATCCAGGACTCTGAAAACTAGCAGTGTGGCTGTTTCAAGATGCACAAAGAAAAATGGGCTGCATGGTCAAGACGGCAGAATAAATTACTGCACAAATGCCACAAAGTATCTCGCCTACAATACGCCAAATAGCACAGAGACAAGTGAGATTTTCCCCTCCTCTTAAGTTGCTATTTCAATCTTTGTCCAACAGCAACTATATATTACAGAAGAGTACAAATTAAGTTTGTTTAAATAATTTGGATTAAAACTTTATTAAAATAAATACCATTAAACGTACCTGTGGAATTAGCAAATATTGGTGCTAGTGAGGTTATTTTTATACAAATGTTACTGATCTTGCTTCAATACTTTTTGTTTTAGCAGCATCAACTACTACAACAACAACCAAAAAAAAGAGATGCCCTCTTTCTTTGGACATGTTTTAGTCTAAAAGTATGAAAAGATTATTATTCTGGAAACACAACACATGATGCAGCCTACTAACCAAAACCACTGTTTTCTCCTGTAGGAAATAAAGAAGGGATGAGAGTGATGTCCTGATGCAAGCCACCTCCTGTTCCTAGTGTCAAAAATCTCTACAAACATGCCTAAAGACCTTCAAAGTAAAAAGCAGAAAACTGCCAGCAAGAGAAGAGATTACCACTGTACAGAGTGTGGGAAGAGTTTTGGGGAGGGTGGTAACCTCAGAAGGCACCAGCGCATTCACACTGGAGAGAAACCGTATCACTGCTCAGACTGTGGGAAGAGTTTTACTCAACTGGGTACTCTTCAGGCACACCGGCGCATTCACACTGGGGAGAAACCGTATCACTGCTTAGAGTGTGGTAAACGTTTTACTCTGCAGAATTATCTCCAAAAACACCAGCGTGTTCACACCGGAGAGAGGCCATATCACTGCTCGGTGTGTGGGAAGAGTTTTACTCTACAGAATCATCTTCAGAAACACCAGTACATTCACACAGGAGAGAAACTGTATGCCTGCTCAGAGTGTGGGAAAGCATTCACGGATAATACTGCCCTCCGAAGGCACCAGCTCACTCACACAGGAGAGAAACCGTATCACTGCTCAGACTGTGGTAAATGTTTTAATCAGCTGGGTACTCTCCAAATACACCAGCGCATTCACACTGGAGAGAGGCCATATTACTGCTCAGACTGTGGGAAGAGTTTCAGACATTCAAACACTTTAAGAACACACAAATGTATTAAAATGGAGGCAGAACCATGATAACTGTTACATTACTTATCATCTATGATTTTCAAAATGGCGGCTACAGTTTGTTTTTTACAATTCAAAAGGTATCTGAGCAGAAAGTAGAGCTAAATGTAGTTCAGAACTCATCCTGTTACCTTATCAGAGGACATATCATCAGTAAAGATCTAGTTCCATTAGCAGCCATACATGACCATACAATAACAGTCTCACCTCCATGTCTGGCAGACAGTGTGGTATGTTTTGAATCAGGACCCCTTAGGTTTTTTTTTTTTCTTTTGTAATAATGTGTGACAGGTCAGATTTTCAGGGCTATGTGGACTAGTTGAATGTGATGTTTTCAAATCAGATTTGAGTCACTTGGGTTATGTTTAGACTGCCAGCCTGGATTTGTAGCATATCTTGATTGTATACAGATTGGTGTTTGGTAGTCTGGACAGCAGAAGGACGGAGTTCAGTGTCTTTTGTGTTACTTGAAATGTTACAGACCAGAGCAACCTCCATCAACCTCCGCATATAAATGCAGCTCATTGGCACCTATGTTGCCTGATTAACCAATGCAGATAAGTTTGTCTTGTACAGGCACACAAATCCGATCTAATCACCTGCAAATAATAGTGTGGATAGTCATCTGACCAGATCTGATTTGAAAACCAAATTTGCTTTGCCCTGCAGTCTGAACATTGACTTTCAAATGTGGTCCCAGATTGGATACGTATCTGATCTGTGGGCGTGTGACATGAATGTGATTGGTCAGATCAGATTGCATGTGCATTTTGCCTGTACACATGCGCTTAGTGCTGTTTGTGATGGAGGCCAACATCCTTGCAGCGCAGCCAGGCAGTTCTGCTGTTTGCTCATTCTGCTGTCTCTCGGAATTGTTGAAAGTTCTGAAATTTTACATTAACACCCAGGGGAATTTTGAGGTAATGTTGATACCAGAGTTCCAGAGTTAAGGTGACCTTCAGCATGGTAAAGAGAAACCAGTATTAGATGGCACATAATCCTTATTTTTAACAGTGCAGCTGCTGGTAATGGTTGTTTGTGCACATTATTTAATCTGCAATCTGTTTGTATTTAACTTAATATAGAACAGTTCTATTTATTTTTCTCTCCAGTGCAAATTGACTGCTTGTCGTAGGTTATTACCATTACATTAGCCACCTTCTTCATGTCACTCCGTCCCATAGCCGCTCTTATTTATAATATCTGTTCTATGTTAATTGCATTTATGTACTGTATGTTTTTTGCTTTGCTTTTTTTGCTCAGATAATTGATAGATTTTCTTTTTTGTAAATTTGGTTTTATCTGATCCATTTATTGTATATTTTTCCTTCATGTTGATCCCTAATAAAGATTCTTGAGTAATTATTTTTAGGTCTTTCTATAAATGTATTGAAATACCAATAAAAGTAAGCTGTTACAAATTTTCACACTGAGCTGTGAATGTGATTTTTTCACCTAGTTTAGTCCAACACTTTCAGACCTCCAGATTATCAGAATATGCATCTAAATTAAATGTGGGGTAATCTGAGATAATAACCAGTCATTATTTTGTAAATAGTCAATCACAGTAACACTTATCAGGCATGTCTCTGTTTTGAACAGAAACGGTGATGCAGTGCTGCTCTTGGCTATATCCAATTATCAAAAGAAGCTTTATACTATCTGTCTGCTATTATTGGTTTTGTCTGATTTGGCCCATGGTCCTAGGTACTGGCTCAGCTGCCCATCATGTAAATCAGTGAAGCTGCCAGATCAAGCTAAATCAAGCTGAATGTTCTGCCTTATTGCCTTCAGTTCATCTTTCCTTTTTTTTAACTACAAATGATGGGAATAAAAACATATTCTTGCTTAAAATGTTTTAATGTATTTTAATTTGTAGAGATCAGTTCATCAGCTATACATAGTAACAGAACTTGTGACCAAGGGTCCCCAAATGTTTGCATGTCACTGTATACATAGTACAGACTTGCTATTCTGAAGTTTTAATCCAGCTCAGTAAGTGACAGAAAGGCACCTTCAGTTGGCCTGCA
Organism: Salminus brasiliensis; assembly: GCF_030463535.1. Taxonomy (NCBI): domain Eukaryota; kingdom Metazoa; phylum Chordata; class Actinopteri; order Characiformes; family Bryconidae; genus Salminus; species Salminus brasiliensis. The sequence continues at coordinate 779,943 of NC_132886.1, read as the reverse complement.
CACTGCCAGCAGAAGAGCACAGTGCTGCTGGATGGAGAGAAGCAGGTAAGGAGCTCATAAACAAACCCACAGTAAGAGTGAACTACCTGGCTGAGTCAGTGAGGTGAGCAGGACTCAGAGGTAAAGAAGCTTTTAAGTGGAGTAAAAGTGATGTCCTGATGCAAGCCACTTCCTGTTTCTAGTGACAAACGCCCCAAACAGCCTTATCCTCCCATACTCTCAATCAGTTTACATCCACAAACATGCCCAAAGGTCATCGCAGACAAAAGCAGAAAACATCCAACAAGAGGAGAGATTTTCACTGTTCAGAGTGCAGGAAGAGTTTTCTTACACAGAGCCAACTCAAAGTACAGCTACGCATTCACACTGGATAGAAACCGTATAAATGCGAGTGTGGGAAGACTTTCACTGTACAGGGTCATCTCAGTCGACACCAGCGCAATCACACCGGAGAGAAACCACATCTCTGCTAAGAGTGTGGGAGAGGTTTCACTTCACAGAGTACTCTGTAATCACACCAGCTCATTCACACACAAGAAAAGCCATATTGCTGCTCAGAGTGTGGGAAAGCATTTAGGGAGGGTGGTGCCCTCAGAAGGCACCAACGCATTCACACTGGAGAGAAACCATATCACTGTTCAGACTGTGGTAAAAGGTTTAATCAGTTAGGTACTCTACAGGCACACCAGCACATTCACACTGGAGAAAAGCCGTGTCATATATGGCCTCATATCAGAAGCCATATCATCCATATCATACTGTGGAAAGAGTTTTACTCAACATAGGAATCTCCAGGTATATATGCACATTCACACAGGAGATAAACCCTTTGAATGCTTACACTGTGGTAAACACTTTGCTCTACAGAGTAATCTCCAACTCCACCAGCGCATTCACACAGGAGAGAGGCCATATTACTGCTCAGACTGTGGGAAGAGTTTCAGACATTCAGACTATCTTTAAGAACACACAAATGTATTAAGATAGAGGAAGAATCTTGATGACTGTTGTGTCACTTTTTTACATATATTGTTCAGTTCATAAAAAAGGGATTAATGTACTAAAATGAACTTTCTGAAACCCACTTCCCTCCATGAAGAAATCATCTGTCGACACATGTTCGCCTATTATTGTGCTGTCTAACATTTAGAAATTTGATTGAACATGGGTGCTCCTAGGATGATCTCTGCAGCCAGGTCTGATGTGTAAGGTATTATATTCATGTCCATACATTTGATAATTAACATCATAACAGTATTGCTTATCATCCTCAATAAGCAATGCTTATCCAGTTTCACTGACATCCATCCATGTCCATGGTATAACAGTACCTCCACAGTGTTTTGCAGATGAAATCTATGCTATACTATGCTTTAGACCATGAAACTTTTTTGTCTCTCTCATATTCTCCATATCATTCTGGTACAAGTTAATCTTGGTTTCTTCTGTCCAGAGAATCTTGTTCTGGAGTTGATCAGACTAAAAGATGTTTTCTAATTTGATCTTTCTGTTGCTTAGACAAATACATAGAAGTGTACAGGTGTAGAAAAAAAGGAAAAAGGTATAAATATGTATGGACCTGACTGTATACTTGCTCACTTCCAAAAGTAAAAACTTTGAATGTAATAATTGGGGTACTATTGTTTGGCAAAATAATATGTTTTAGATCATATTATATGTTTTGTCTGTGTACTGTACGTTTTTATTTTGGTAGTTAATATTTTACTTTCAGGTTATGAGTACATGGGTATATTGTTTTCTCTTTAGGTAAATTATTTAAAAATGTTTTATTATTTTTATTTGATGAATTTATTGTATATTTTTCCTTTTATGCCAGTCATTAATAAGAACTTATAAATAAATAGTTGTTGTTAAGTCTTTAAGGAAAGTTAATTAGGTTCCTATAAACCTGGGCTGCTATTCATATTTTAAACTGTTAATATGGAGTTTGTGAGCTGTGAATGTGGCACAGTTTAATTCAACACTTTCAGCAATCTTGATGATTAAGATACACATCTGAATAAAATTTGTGTGATATTATAAGGTTTGTCCATTTTACACAAATTGTCAGATGGATAACACTTGTTAGGCATGTTTCTGTTCCAGTGATGCAGCTTTTGGTCATCTGCATTCATTAAAAGAAACTTCCTTTCCTGTCAGATAACTGGATTAGTAAACCCACCAGATTAATCAGAATTAACTAACGCAAGGTGTTAAATTAAGATAATCCTTTATTAGTCCCGCAGTGGGGAAATTCACAATTGATGACTTTAACTCAAAATGAGGATTTTCTTATATTGGACGATGCTGTTTTTGGGTTTAAGTTTGGATTTTTATTTATAATTAACGTATGCCTGCTTATATCTCATGCATTATTTTTACTGGACTGGGAAAATCTGCTTTAGCTGCAGTGCACCAGTGAGCTGGAACTTACTACAGAACTTTCTAAAACTCAATTAACTGATTTCACTTAAACAGTCTGACACTGTTTCTTTTACCTATTTTAGGATCATGTTTTTAGTTACATGCTTTTAGTTGTTATTATTATTGATATTATTATTATTATTATTATTATCCTTTTTATTTTACTTTTTAATACGTTTTAAATTGTAGTTTTTCCAATAATCCTTTTATGTTGAAATCTTATTTACTCTCTTTTACGCTCTTTTTATTTTGAATAAAATCAAATTTGACTGTTTATGTAGTTTCTCCTCTTGTAGTTTAACCTTGCTGTAAATGCTCGGCTGCATTGAAAAGGAGGGTAAGCCTCGATGTATTTCCGAGGGAAAATAAAGGATAACTGAAGTTAAGAGTGAATGAGAGTAGTTTTTAAGTGGCTAATCGACAGACTGCTTAAACAGATTAATAGCCAATCGTAGTGTAGGAGGCGGGGTTTATCGGAAAACGGGTATGATTGGAAATTCACGCCCCAGCTTCGCCAGCACTATCACGTTGTTCCAATGTGAAGCCCAGGCGATGGCGCTGGTTTAAGACTGTGGTTGTCCAACTTCAGTAAGGTGAAGAAGAGGATCTGACGAGCAGTCAGCTCTTACGGTGTTGCTGAGGAATGAGAAACATACACAGAACCTCCACTGTTGAAAGTAAGGAGCTGCTCAGGAGCTGGAGGGATTTCTTGCTTGATGTAGAAGCCTACATGGAAGAAGCTTTGATGGATAAGCAAATATTTAATCTGTGTGGTAGATAATATTTTGATAGATGCATTTACTAGTAGTAGACCATTTGTTGTTCTCTTTGGATTTACAAAATATCAGAGAGAAGTAAAAACAGTTAATGTATTCACATTTATTCATGTTCTCTTTTGTTGGAGAGTGATATTTAAAGTGATAGTGTGTTATCAAGCATTCTGATCCTCATTTCAAAAGAACTTTAATAATCACTTAATAATATAAGTATGTTTCACAAGTTGAGCAGCTGATGTCCGGGTGCAGAAGTAAGCACTTGCTGCTTAACATACCACAAAACCTCTGATGGTGTCAGGTAGTGTGACCCCAATTAAATTTGACATCTGATATGTTTAATGACATATCAGTCCCATGTATTTTTTTAAACTAAGACTTTCATTGATATTAGTTAAGGCTGCAAAAAGGTCTTGAAACTGTTTTCAAGAAGGATAGTTTATTCTTTTCCTCATAGTCTGCGCACTCATTTTACACTTTATAATATTCTCATTTCACAAGTAAAGACAGCAATACCATTATTAAGTGTTGCCATTATTTATAAGATTTTGCATTAATTGACTACTGTTTTGTGTTTTTCCTCCAGAAATAAATGATGCCATGTTGCAAGTCTTCTCCTGCTCCTAGAATCCATGTATGTGAATGTGACATCCACAGAAATCTCCTGTACTTAACCAGTGTCCTCTAGCACTCTGCAAATGTCATCTGATACAGGCAAAGAAAGGCCAGACTCAGACTGTGTGCAGAATATTACTCTACCAAGTCTCAAAATAGACCAGAGATGTACCAAAAATAGACCAATTCACACCAGAGAGAAGCTGTATCACTGCTCAGACTGTGAGAAGAGTTTTTCTCAGCGGGGTACTCTTCAACGACACCAGCGCACTCACACAGAAGACAAACAACATTGCTGTTCAGAATGTGGAAAAAGCTTTAGAAACAGGAATGACCTCAGAATACACCAACGCATTCACACTGGAGAGAAACCTTATCAGTGCTCAGACTGTGGGAAGAGTTTTACAAGACCGAGTACTCTCCAACTACACCAGCGCATTCACACAGCAGAGAAATGGTACTACTGCTCAGAGTGTATGAAGAGTTTTAGTCAACAGAGTAGTTTCCAACGACACCAGCGTATCCACACAGGAGAGAAACCACATTGTTGTTCAGAATGTGGAAAGAGTTTTAGGTACAGTGGTGATCTCAAAATACATCAGCGCAGTCACACCGGAGAGAAGCCGTATCACTGCCCTGAGTGTGGAAAGAGTTTTACTCTACGGAGTATTTTTCAAAAACACCATCGCACCCACACCGGAGAAAAACCGTATTACTGCTCAGTGTGTGGGGACAGTTTTACTCTGCAGAGCCATCTCCAACGACACCAACGCATTCACACTGGAGAGAAACCGTATGACTGCTCAAACTGTGGGAAGAGGTTTAGAGATAGTGGTAATCTCCAAAGACACCAGCGAATTCACACTGGTGAGAAACCCTATCACTGCGCAGAGTGTGGAAGATGTTTTAGGGATGGAGGAACCCTCAAAAAACATCAGCTAATTCACACAGAGGAGAAACCCTTTAACTGTATAGACTGTGAAAAGAGGTTCAGGCATTCAAATAGTTTGAAGTTACACAAATGTTCTAAGAGCAACTTGGAAACTCATAACAAATGACTATCAAAAGATTTTTTAGAAGGGCTAAGGTCCTTGGAGAGTTTCTAGTTAATTTTTTACCAATATGCAGCGACAATAAACTATCATCCATCTGCAGTAAATCCACATTAAATGGAAATCTCTTTTGGCACTCTGTCTTTCTTATATACATTTGTTTTGCATTGCAGTAGTCAGAGTTGGGATCAGTTTGTACTGGACCTAAGGTGTTTAATGATTGCTTATATCCAACCACATCCCTAACACTCAGGTTGTAACATAAGTGATTTTATTATTTAAACTAACCTGTTACTGTGTAAATAATAAGGTAATGTATGTCCTGTGTTTCTGTAATATGCAGTGGCATGCAAAAGCAGCCTTGGTCAAATTTGACAAATTCTAAGACAAAGTCATAAGACCTTTTCAGACAGGATTAATTTTGCATAGGAAAGTAGGGTAATGTAAGTTAGGGAAGTCACTGTGTAGCATAGCCTATAGCCTGCATAGATGCTATGAACATCTAACCTGCTAATTTTCAATTAAAAAATTCTGTGTTACTATAAATACTTTATAAGACTCAGTCATTCATTCATGCCAAGATTTCTTATCCTGGTCATACATTCTAGTACATGTCCTTTAGTAGAATTACATTACTCTACCTCCCCATGTAAAATAGGGTTAAAATAGGGTTAAAGGCTCACAAGGCTCACAAGGTTTACACCCGGCCATTTCATGTGGCTAGTATCTCGCTAAGATTTTAGCCACATGCTTTTACACTAAAGTAGTCAGATGCATCTCCGGTTAGTCAGACTAAAATCTGATCTCTGTGTGGAACAGAATGTACAAATCTGCTCATTGCCTGGTGATTATTTCTGGTGTTTTGGTTGTACTGAGAGTGGTTTTGGTTGTACTGGGGTTGTGGGGGGGGGATATATCTTGGAGAGACAGATGTGTTTACACTGTTATAACATGTCAAATCATTTGCCTCCAGAAATGGTTTGAGAGATCAGATTTAAATCTGGTATAAATACATCTTGAATGTGTTTACACTTGCTTTTTTTTTTCTGTGATTTTTCCAGATATAGTTCTTATACTCAATACACATGAAGTGACCAGGTGTAAATGCATCCTGTTGGCAAGTTATACAGCTTGCAAATGCTTTTTGTAGCAGCTAAGAGTCTTTCAATTCTTGTTTGCTGGATTTTTACCCATTCATTCTCCAAAAGTCAGGTTCAGTGAGATTCTTGGCTCATCTTGCTCGTCTCTTTTGATGTCTATCCACACAGTTTTGTTGATGTCTTGGTCAGGGGACTGTGAGGTCAGCTAGCTTCTCTTGAGGTAGTCCATTGTAGATGCTGAGGTGTGTTTAGGATCATTTTCCTGCTGGATCAGCTTCCCTTTTCATCTTTGATGATCTTGATTAAATGTTGAAAAATGTCTTTAAATAAATGTCTTTCAGAGATCAGTGCATCTTCTACTATTTCTAGTAACACAAACTCTGAAAAGGGGTGCCCCAAAATGTGCATTCCACTGTATATGTATAACATATATTTCATTACAATCAGAGCAATACAATATACTCTTTATCAAAGAACATCTCTGCAACATTTTAAACAATGACTAAGGACTTTGTATGTTTGTAATTAAATATGACAGTCATAATTGTATTCAGTTTTTTAACAAAAATAATGTAAACTGGTTATTAATGCAGTAATGCAATATTAATAATTATGGCAACTGTTTATATGTTTTGTTAACTGTGTGATTACAATGACTTAATGGCTTTACATCTGTTGTAACTGTATCTTTTGACTTTGGATGAATGTTCATTGACTACTATTTCATCTTCAGAGAAATGATGACCCTGACGCTTTCCAAAGATCTTAAGACACCACTGTAAGAAACTTTAGCATTAACAAAAGTAGATGGACCAGTCAAGTGGATATTCACTTGTAAAGTACCCAAAAACCAAACCCATTTGTTTCAAGGGCACTATAACCAGTAGAATGTGAACATTATGCTGAAAATATTATGTTGTGAATCATAATTTATTCATTGTTTTAAGCAAAATGAAAATGGCCTAGTGAGTTCCTTGAATACACTTGACAATGTGGTAATGTGGTATCATTCAGTAGGAATCACGTGATATAATGGCAGCAGAGTTGTTTGTGTGTTCCAGACAGTTATACTTAATTAGAATTCACAATAAAAAAGACAAAGGTTTTCATGGGGTCTCCTAATTTTTTCACATGACTATATGATTTAGTCACAGGAATAATAATAAAGCTCTATGTTTTATTTTTTAAAACCACTTTAAATACCACTTTAAATATCTCAACACAACTAATATAATAAGTGTGTTCTCCAAACATATTACAAAATTCCAATTATATCGAGTTTCAGAATATTTACCTTTTTATCTGCTGTTCTGACCCGATGCATAACAAGGCAGCATTCCTGAGGAACTTCTTCAGATCTTACCAAAGCTTTTCTACAGGGTTCAAGTCAGGTAACTAACCAAGTTTTGGTGGACTTTGAAGAATGCTTGGGAAAACAGTCCTGTTGGAAGCTTCATCTTCTCCTAGGATTTCCTGATACTTGATTAAATCTATCTTGCCCTCCACATGCTGCAGATTCTCTGAGTGCTTGATTCCCTGAGCTTCTGCTTCATTCTTTCTCCTCCAGACGTATATACCGCTGGACATGTAAAATGTCCAGTCTTGTCTCATTGCTCCACAGAACAGAAGTGTTGAAACGAAGCTGGAACTTTTTGTGTATGTTTGGATCATACAAACACCATGGAAAATCCACATTTATTAAAAATATACTACATTGGTTTTCCAAACACATTTTGCATGAGATGTTTTTTTCAAAGACAACATCTAAACAGGCCTGATGCATTCTGATGCACAGCCATGATGCATATATGTTTGATGGGGCTTCATCCAATATTTTTGGAATGAGGTGGGGTTGTGATAACGCAATCAAATCCTCACAGCAAAGCTCCTCCAGAATCTAGTAGAAAGCCCTTCCTGGACAGTAGAGACAGTTACCCTAACAAAAGCAGGATACCTTTTCTTTTAATACTCTTGAATTCAGAGGAAACAATAAATGAGCAGGGGTCCAATACCTTTGTACATGTAGTGTATGTTTATATGATCAGAGTTAACAAATAACTACCAGCTTTTTGACGGTCCAAATCTAACAGTGCTACCTGACTAAGTAACTATTAAGAAAACATCTTATTTATCACTGCCTAAATCAACAACATGCAAAATTCTCCCAATCAGGCTCTCCTATCAGCATTCAGTTTTCTCGGAATACTGATCAACAGTTCACTCCCTCCTTACACACCAGTCATTTATTTATTCCTCATAATCTCAGCCAACTTAGGCAGTGGCATCTCTGTCAACTACAGTGGGTGCCTGTCCCTGATTCTAAGCTAGGACATAGAAAAAGAGGCATTTTATTGTATAATATCAATAATATAATGACATTAATAATAATAATGGCACCTCCGTCTTCTTCTACTTAAACCTGGACTGGTTTCATCTCTCTTTGTGAGGGATGTTTTGTTCTTTTTGTGTGTTTAAATCCCCAATCGATTTTATTACCCTGATTTTGGTTGAGTATTCGTTTGGCTTGGGTACTAGTTTTGACCCTGTTTCTAGATAAACGATTATCCATGTTAAGTAAGCTGTAATGTGTTGCCACACCTTGTCCTTGTGCCTGGCCTTCCTGCTTGTTATGTTGTGTTTGCTTTGGTCTGCCATGTGCACTGTAGCACACTGTTTAATTTTGGTCTTTATCAACATCTTGGCCCCACCTGGTCTCTAGTGTTCCCACTTTTGTAGCCCTGCCCTCTTGTTATCCTCCCCAGGTGTCTCAGGATTGTCTGCTTAATATTTGTACCACTGTGCTTGTGCTCTGTCCTGGTCTTGTATTGATATCTGTTTACTGTTGGATGAACTGCTGTTCTGTTTGTTTGTTTGTTTTTTCTGGTCTCTTTTGTTTCTTCAGTGTTAAGCTGTTAAACTCTCTCAAAAGTGACAATAAAGATAACTTGCTTTTACATCCTGTCTCTTCACGTTACAAATGACTTGAACTCTTAAATAGACTCTGCATTTGTGTCCTAATTCTGTTCATTACAACAGTGACCTATTTGTGTAGACAAGTAGGACGAAATGGCATTTGAGCGCAGAGCAAAGGTTGGTCCAGAAAGACATTGTCTGATTCAGTGTGAACATGATTCATTCGTTTTCATTCGTTAACCAAACATGTATTTTGTCTGATGAAGATAGTGAATCAGGCAATCATACTGGGGAATATATTGCACATTTCATACACAAAGGTCAGTGCTTTACATACAATAAAGCAAACATAAAAACACTATAAAACAATAATGAAATAAAAAAATAAATACCTTGGAGTAGTTTAAGTCCTGACAGAAAGTGCATAAAAGTCTTAAATAAAGTGTCTTTAGTCTGGACAAAACCTTGGGCTAATCATTCAGAACTTCTGGCAACAAGTTACAGTTTTGGACATCATAAAACCTAAATACTGTCTCATCAAGCTAAGTGTTAATAGGCACATTTGTAAGGTATTAACAATTAGCAACACTAAAATATTCTGTTATCTACTGGCAGGCAGTGTAGGAATCTTATTACTACTAAATACTTTCTAGTAGTCCAACCACATGCAGATAAGGACATGGGCTAACATCTTTGAGTCCTGTTTAGTAATTAAGTTGGTTCCATCAAGAACCATGTTTGTAATAGAGATGACTGCGAAGAACCATTACATCAAGTGAATATTTTTAGACATTTAAAATGTTCTCATACTCATAATAGTAAAAGCAAAATTGGAAGACATGGAAAACACAAATAAGAAGTTTACACAGATTTCTAAATATTCACACTGTGTGACATAAAATACTATACATGTGTTTTTGAAAGGAATAGTTTTGTATGAATTAGAGTAAATAATGAGACATCAGAAAAACATTGAGATAAATAGATATCAGAGCTGTGTGTTGTGTTAATGGAAGCTACTTGCTGAAGGATGCTGGTAAGAATGTTAGTACGGGTCTAGATTTACAAAAGTGTCATAAGACACAACTTATTAATGTTTTTTAATAGAAATTCTCATTTTTCTTTTTATTCTTAAGATAAACTGTTCTTCAGTATGTTCTTAATGTTACAATGACCTCATACTGGTGTCAGACTGTAAGAGGTCAGAAGGTCAGCTTCTAAAATGATTGGTTTAAATATTTGAATTATAGAATTAATGTATAATTAATGTATAAATAATGCAAAATGGAGATTGTTATTAAAGTACTGATAGTTTCTCCGTATTTTCAGAGGAAGAATGTTTTCCAGTTGGTTGTTACTTATAGATTGTCTTCTGCTGAATCTTTTTTAGCATTTAGTTTAATTCTGTATGTCCTCCAGTTTGCAATTTTAAAATGTCTTGCTATGAGAATATAATAGAATTGTTTTTATTAAGAAGTGCATTTAAGATTGTTTTCTGAACTTCATTGTAATACTCTTTGTTTTTGTTTAGGAAAGCTTTTGTGAATTTAGCCCTGGATTCCTTTTGTGAATTATGGGTGTCCGGTTGTCAGTATCTACTGCAGGGAGCCCTGTTTGCTATGTGGGTGTATTTGTGAATGTTTAAGAGACCCTAGTCATCTTTCATGACTCAAAAGGCTTTTCTATCTCTCACATTCAAAAACACAGACTGAAGACAGATCAGCAACCCAGAATCCAGCGTACAACGGCTCAGTGAATGTAGGGTGGTATGTGTGTAAATGTCTTAGGGCTTTTGTGTCTGGTGAGATGCTATAGTAGGTCAGAGTGCTGGCCTCCCAGTCTAGATACACTCCCACTCTTTTAGAGGTGTAGGGGGGGTCAGGTATGACAGATTCTTTATTATCATGGAAGGCAGAGTAACTGCCACCAGAGCAGAAAAGACTCCAGGACTTATTATTGTATCCAAACCAAACATCATTACTGCGTCCTTTCCTGCTGATCCCAGTGTATGAGACTGAAATAGCAGCTCCATACCCAATCCACTCAGCCTCCCAGTAACTGCGTCCAGTAAAACTCTCCACACTCAGAACCTGCCGACAGAAATCAAATCTGCCTGGATGGTCTGGATATGGCTGGTCATCCACCCACCTCGCCATTCTGTTTCCCTCAGATAGAAAGAGTTCACAGTTTGCAGAGTTTTGGTCCAGAGTGATCTCACAGGCGTCTGCACACAAAACACAGAGGGAGGAGATAACGCAGACTGACTGTATTTGTGTACATTTATATTTGCAGAGCTTAGGTAGCCTTGAGCCAAGATGTTTTAACAAACAAGAATGTGCACTGAAATAAGGTTAGTCATCATTTCAATGCTTTTCAAAGAGATCTGAGGATGGTGAGGGAGTCTGCTTTTCGGACATTAAGCGGAAGTTTGTTCCCCACTGTAAAATTGCTTGTCTTCCATGCATCTTAGAAGATGATGGGTTAAGCCACAATCAGTGTAAAGCTTAAAGAGCTGTAGGCCAATATCAAGGTTTCAAATCTGACACAGTTACAGGACGTCAGTGAAGGGTACGGAGCGACAGAGTAAAATATATGAACTTACACTTCTTTAGTCCCATTTTCATCCTGATCATCCCTCCGTGTTCCACACTAAAGAAGATCAAAAGACAATCAGTCAAATGTATTATGAGTTCAGAGAGGAGTAATTCTGGGTAAGAACATCAGCTAAATTAAATATAAATGTACATTTCTCTTCCTAATCACACCATCTCATTAGTCAAAGTCAAAGCCAGCTTTATTGTCAAAACTGTAATATGTACAGGACATTCACAGGATTGAAACTGAGTTACTCTCAGACCCATAGTGCAATAAAATAGACATCAAACATTAAAAAAAAACATCAAACATTAAAAAAAAACATTAAACATGAAATAACAGGAAGCAAGAAATGGTAATTTACTATTTAAAATTTGAGCTTGTAGACTCCAGACTTAAAGTGACATGTGCATAACTAGTTTGTGATATGCTGAGTTCAGCACATTTACATTTACAGCATTTAGCAGATGCTCTTATCCAGAGCGACTTACAAAGTGCTTTGCTATTTACCCAAGAAAAGCCTCAGCTAGTTAGAATAGACCAATAATTCAAAGGATACCTCTAAGCTTAGACATTACTAAACACAAGTCAATAAGGTGACCATAGTACTCTAATCGTCCAAGTACTCTCTGAAGAGGAGGGTCTTCAGTTTGCGTTTGAAGACAGTGAGCGACTCGGCCGTTCGGACACCCAGGGGAAGCTCGTTCCACCACTTCAGTGCAGGACAGTAAAAAGCCTGGACGCTTGTCTTCCGTGGATTTTGAGGGATGGCGGGTCGAGCCGAGCCGTACTTGAAGCTCAAAGGGCTCTAGGTGCGGATCGGCTTTTGACCAATGCCATCAGGTATGGAGGGGCTGGTCCGTTCTTGGCTTTGTAGGCCAGCATCAGGGTTCTGAATCTGATGAGGGCAGCAGCTACAGGAAGCCAGTGAAGAGAACGCAGCAGTGGATTGACATGGCTGAATTTAGGGACATTGAAGACGACCCGTGCCGCTGCATTCTGGATGAGTTGAGTGTCATCAGCGTAACAGTGGTAAGAGAGTCCATGAGAGGAGATCACTTTACCAAGAGAGCGAGTGTAGAGTGAGAAAAGAAGAGGACCAAGAACCGAGCCTTGTGGAACGCCAGTGGAGAGACTACAAGGAGCGGACGTGTCCCCCTGCCATGTTACCTGGCAAACCATTGCCATGCAGAGCCGGTAATTCCAAGGCAGACAAGGACAGACAGGAGGATCTTGTGGTCCACTGTGTCAAAAGCTGCGGAGAGGTCAAGAAGGATCAGAGCCGAGGACAGTCTGGCAGCTTTAGCTGCATGGAGCTTCTCTGTAACTGCAATGAGAGCAGTTTCAGTAGAGTGTGCAGCTTTGAAGCCAGACTGGTGAGAGTCCTGTAGATTGTTCTGAGTGAGAAAGAGAGACAGGTGGTTGTAGACAGAACGTTCAAGAATCTTTGAGAGGAAAGAGAGAAGAGAGATAGGTCTGTAATTGCCGATGTTCAGGCTGTCCAGAGTTGGTTTCTTTAGGATAGGCACAACCCTGGCAGACTTGAAAGCGGATGGTACCTGACCTGACAACAGAGAGCTGTTTATGACAAAGGAGATGAAAGGAAGGAGGTTTGGAGTGATTGTTTGAGTGATCTCACAGGCGTCTGCACACAAAACACAGAGGGAGGAGATAACGCAGACTGACTGTATTTGTGTACATTTATATTTGCAGAGCTTAGGTAGCCTTGAGCCAAGATGTTTTAACAAACAAGAATGTGCACTGAAATTGTTTGGAACAGAGGGGATGGAACAGGGTCTAGTGGACAGGTGGTAGGATTATTGGAGGTGAGAAGATGTAGGAGGTCATCTGTGGAAAGAGGAGAGAAGCAGGACGGAGAAGATGGAGAAGGAGGGCCAAGTGTAGAGAGAGGGGTAGAGGTAGGGGGGAAAGATCGGCGGATCTTGTCAACCTTTTCTTCAAAGAAGGAGACAAAATCATCTGCAGACAGGGTAGTGGGAGGTGGGGGAGTAGGAGGGTTGAGGAGAGAGGAGAAGATGGTGAATAGTTTGCGTGAGTCAGATGCAGAGGATTCCAATTTCCCCCTGTAGTAAGATGCTTTAGCGGCAGCAACTTCCGTTCTAAACCTGGAGAGAAGAGACTGATAAGAGTGGAGGTCGGAGTCGTGTTGTGACTTCCGCCACTTCCTTTTAGCCAGTCTTAGCTCTCTACGGTTGTTGTGGAGAACATCTGACAGCCACGGGGAAGGTGGAGAAGAATGTGTTGACCTAGGGGCGAAAGGGCAGAGAAGGTCGACAGAGGTGGAGATAGATGAGAGGAGAGTGTCTGTAGCAGTTTCAAGTGGGAGAGAGGAGAAGGATTCAAGATGAGGAAGAGTAGTCAGGACAGTTGAGGAGAGAGCTGAGGGGGAAACAGAGCGAAGATTGCGGTGAAGAGTGGAAGAGCTTGCAAAAGTGGTGGTTGAAGGAGCAGAGAGGGGGAGTGAGAAGGAGAGAAAGTGGTGATCAGAGAAGTCCAGAGGAGTCACAGCCACATCCAGAGCAGGGACAGGTCTGCTGAAGATCAGGTCCAGAGTGTTCCCTGCTCTGTGTGTTGGTGCAGACTGGTTGTACGCGAGATCAAAAGAGGATAGGATTGGGAGAAGACATGATGAATTTCTCTGATGGAAGGTTGAAGTCACCGAGTAGAATAAGTGGGGCGTCAACAGGGAGTCCACTCAAGAGAACGTCCAGTTCATCAACGAAACTGCCCAAAGGACCAGGAGGAGGATAGAGAACAGTGATGTGAGTCTAGTGGGAGAAGAGACAGGAACAGCATGGTTTTCAAAAGAGGAAATGTATAGATTAGAAAAAGAGAGCGGGGTGAAGCGCCACAGAGGAGAGAGCAGCAAGCCCGTGCCGCCGCCCCTGCCAGTCCTTCGTGGAGAGTGGGAAAAGGCAAAGGCAGACGACAAGGCAGCTGGAGTTACAGAGTTGTCCGGGGTGATCCACGTCTCAGTCAGTGCCAGGACGTTTAGAGACCGAGCAGAAGCAAAAGCTGAAATGAAATCAATTCACACTTCTAGCTGGCCTGAAACTACACTTGAATCAGCACCTCAATCAACTAGTGAGCACCAAGCTTCTATGTTAACCTTAAGACAAGAGTGTTAGCAGAATCTAGTTAGAAGTATATTTAAAAAACAGCCTACCTTACAAGCTAAAGATGACCCCAAGTAAAAAGCAAGCACACTGGAGCATGGAGTTGTATGTTTGTGTGCAGGATTTAAAGTTTGGATATTAACTCGCAAAATACCCAAATACATAATATCTAACACAATAAATGTGCCTGTTTAGTCCTTCTCTCAAAATACTTTTAGAAAGAAACTTTAGAAAGCTTTCTGTACGACACTTCACCAACCAGATATAGTGTACACTCAAAATAAAGGGTTCTTTAAGTGATGCTATAGAAGAATCCTTTGGCTCCATAAAGCATCATTTTTGTAAGATAGATGTGAGAGTGAAGAACCTTTTACTGGTTAATAACCTTTTCATTTACTTCTTCAAATTCAATTCACACTTTGTGCATTAAACAAAATGGCTCATCTATGGCATTGTGTTAAGAATCCTTTGTGGAACCTTAATTTTTTGGAGTTTTTATAGAAATTATTCAGTAACTCACTGTAGGCTGTCCAGTTTACTGTGTGGATCCTTCTGCAGATCAGCAAGCAGCTTCATCCCAGACTCTCCTGGATGATTATAGGTCAGATCTAGTTCTCTTATGTAGAAGGGGTTTGATGTCAGAGCTGAAGCCAGAAAGGAACAACCTTCATCTGTTATCATGCAACCAGACAATCTGCAGAAAGGAGGAAAAGAGCATCTGACCTATTAAACCCAGAGAGCTGCTGCCATATGATTGGCTGATTGGATAATTGCATGAATGCATGGTTGTACAAGTATTGCTAATAAAGTGCTAGATGCGTGTTTATCTTAAAATGAAAAAAACATATTATTCATATAAAAAAACTTTCTGTAAACTATCCAATTTTATTTATACATCCTTCTTTGTTAAAGGGGACATAAAGAATTTAAAAAGCTAAATGAAAAAGGTGAATGAAGCAGGAATTTGAACAAAACAATTTTGTCAAATTTGTTATCAATATATATTTGTTAAAAAAAATTAAGAACAAATCTAGGAATACTGTAGTGCATCAGCAATAACTATTTAAAGTGACTATTTTTAAAATCTGAATATATACTAAATGTATTAGTTTGTGGCTAGTTCTCTATTATACCAAGTTCCTTGGTGTCCACCTAGCGGAGAACCTCACCTGGTCCCTGAACACCAGCTCAACAGCCAAGAAAGCCCAGCAGCGTCTCTACTTCCACCGGAAGCTAACAAAGGTCCGTCTCCCTCCACCCATCCTCACCCTCTTCTATAGAGGGACCATAGAGAGCATCCTAAGCAGCTGCATCACAGCCTGGTTTGGGACCTGCACAGCCTCTGACCGCAAGACCCTCCAAAGCATTGTGAGGACAGCTGAGAGGATCATCGGATCATCGGAGTCTCTCTCCCCTCCGTCATGGACATTTACACCACCCGCTGCATCCGCAAAGCAACCAGCATTGTGGATGACTCCACCCACCCTTCATACAGACTGTTCTCCCTCCTGCCATCAGGAAGAAGGTACCACAGCATCCGGTCCAACACGACCAGACTCTGCAATAGCTTCTTCCCCCAAGCCATCAGACTCCTCAACACAACTCAACTTCTGAACTGATGTTATTTCTGCTACATGCACACTGTTTCGTTTCACTGTGTACTCTGTATGTAGTTGAAATGACAATAAAACCCACTTGACTTGAATTGATATCAAGACCAAATTCTTGTTTTCTTTGTTTTTCTGTTAAAATAAAAAAAAACATTTAAAAACATCTTCTGGAACGGATTCTCAGCATCTCCCACCTTATAAAACAACAGCTCAACAGTGCTTGCATGTTCTTGGGAGTCTTAACGTCTCAACCGGTGAATGATCCACAGTATTAATCTCTGAACATCTCTGACAATCAGAGTAAAAGTTCTTAAACTCACCTGAGTGTCTCCAGTTTACAGTGTGAACTCTTCAGTCCAGCAGAGAGCAGCTCCACTCCTGAATCCTGCAGATCATTATTACTGAGGTCCAGATCTTTCAGGGATGAGTTTACTGACTGTAGAGCCGATCCCAGATGTTCACAAGCTTTCCTCATAAGGTTACAGATAGTCAGTCTGCAAAGAAAGAAAAATGACAATAGGCCTTTAATATACTCACACACTGTTTTCTGAAAGGCAAGTTTATAATGTATACTGCATTGCTTGGGCAACTTATTATATATTTTCATCTTGCCTTATCTTATCTTTATTTTGTTGATATGGCTACAGCAGTGGAATTTTGTGAAAAAATCACAAAATACTAAATGATGCATGTGGTATTTCAACATATTGTACTTTCTTGAAATAATTCACAGAACTCTCACCTGAGTGTCTCCAGTTTACAGTGTGAACTCTTCAGTCCAGCAAAGAGCAGTTTCACTCCTGAATCCTGCAGATCATTGTTACTGAGGTCCAGCTCTTTCAGGAAGGAGTTGGTTGAATATAGAGCTGATGCTAGTTTTCTACATGAGTTTGTTGTGATATAACAGCCAACTAGTCTGTAAATCCAGAGTAAAAACAATAAATGGTACAGTTTAATCAGTAATGTGGAAGGGTGTAAGACTTGTAAGGGAGTACCCATCTCCCTCTGGTCAAAACCACTTTAGTTCGTATTGAATGATATCAAGTCACCATAACATCAAATATGTCCATCGTTATGCACAGATTTACTGACATCATCATTGATATGCTGAGCAGTAGTTAGAAGAGCAGAGAAGATTACTCTGCAAATGCTTCAGGACATATACAACAGCTGGCAAGATTATAGCTGACCCTTCTTACCCTGGACTTCATCTCTGCCAATCTCCCCTCAAGATTTCAATGATATTTTGTTTGTTGTTGTGTCCTCTTGCCATTTTAATGAATACACATAAAAGTTCACCTGAGTGTCTCCAGTTTACAGTGTGAACCTTTCAGTCCATCACAGAGCAGCTCCACCCCGGAATCCTGCAGGTCATTATAACTGAGGTCCAGACATTTCAGGGAAGAGTTTGTTGATTGTAGAGAAGAACAGAGAGTTTTACAGGAGTCTTTAGTGAGATTACAGCCAGCTAGTCTGAAGAAAATATCAAACACAGATTCAAGATTCAAGATTCAAGAGTTTTATTGTCATATGCACAGCAGAAACAGACAGTTACGCTGTACAATGAAATTCTTACTTTGCTGTCCCTCCATTCACCAATAGATAAAGATAACAAAAATGAAATTAATAATAAAAAATATATACAAAATAAATAAAGTATAATAATATAAGTTGAAGTAAATAAAATTAAAGTAAAGTAAACATAACACAATTAAAAAGGGAGATGTTGCAGAGAAATGTTCCCAAAGTGGTTTAATGTCCAGGGATAATGAATATTCACTTTTTCCCTCAATGCAAAACAATGACTTAGAGACCTGGCGAATGGGTGTCCCTAGGAAATTGTTTATTCTGCCACTGACTGACACTGGCTGATCAATATTCACATATTATTTTAATCTGTTTTATATTACATGATTGTAAAGATAACACTCACCGAGCCTTTCTGCAGACAGTTATCGCAGGGATCAGTCTCCTATAACCCCCCTCTGATGTGTTGTATTTCTTCAGGTCTAACTCATCCAGAACCTCCTCTGAGGTCAGAAGCATGCAGGCTAGTGCTGAACACTGTCCAGGAGAGAGCTTCTCTACTGAGCGTTTCTCTGATTTTAGATACTCCTGAATCTCTCTGGAGAGAGACTGGTCCTTCATTTCAGACAGACAGAGGAACAGATTGATGGATCTCGCAGTTGAGATGTGATCTTGTTTGTATTCATCTTTGATTAGTCTCTTAATGTACTCTGTAATTTTCTCAGAGATGATCTGTTGTGTATGTGTCAACAGGCCCTGTAGGAGTCTCTGATTGGACCTTACTGAGATGCCCAGCAGGAAACGAAGAAAAAGATCAAGGTGCCCATTATCACTCATTAAAACTTTATCCACAGTTCCACACAGCAGATCCTCTAGAGGAATCTTCTCAGACCACACTCTGTACCATGGGTTAAAACACTGCAGTTCCTCCATGTTCTTGATCTCATAACAGTGAAACACATAAACAGCAGCCAGGAACTCCTGAAAGCTCAGATGAACAAAGCAGTAGACCTTTCTTTGGTAAGGCCCACATTCTTCCCTAAAGATCTCAGTGAAGATCCCAGAATACACTGAGGCCTCAGTGACGTCAATACCGCTCTCTCTCAGGTCCTCTTCATAGAACATCACATTGCCCTTCATCAGCTGTTTGAAAGCCAGTTCAGCCAGTTTCAGGAGCTGGGTTCTGTTGGATTCCAGCAGTTTCTGTGGGTCTCTCTCCTCTTTCTCCTCATATTTCTCCTTCTTCATGCTGGTCTGAGTGATCAGGAAGTGGGAGTACATCTCAGTCAGAGTTTTAGGGATCTCTGAGTGATGATGTTTGATGATTTGCTGAAGCACAGTGGCTGAGATCCAGCAGAAGACGGGGATGTGGCACATGATGTGGAGGCTCCTCGCTGTCTTAATGTGGGAGATGATCTTCTGGGCTTGGTCTTGGTCACTGATCCTCTTCCTGAAGTACTCCTCCTTCTGTGGGTCGGTGAATCCCTGGATTTCTGTCACACGGTTGATGAACTGAGGAGGGATCTGATTGGCTGCTGCTGGTCGGGAGGTTATCCAGATTAGAGCCGAGGGAAGCAGATCTCCTTTGATGAGGTTGGTCATTAACACACTCACTGATGATGTCATGGTTACATCAGACACTTTCTCACAGTTTAAGAAGTTCAGTGGAATTCTGCTTTCATCCAGACCATCAAATATGAACACAGCTTTACACACATCATAGATCTTTGGCTCCAGATCTTTGAGCTCAGGATGGAAGACACACAGAAGTTGATGAAGACTGTACTGATCATCTTTAATCAAGTTCAGCTCCCGGAACGGAAGAACAAACATCAGCTCTACATCCTGATTGGCTTTTCCTTCAGCCCAGTCCAGAATGAACTTCTGCACAGAGACAGTTTTTCCAATCCCAGCAATGCCTTTAGTCAGCACTGTTCTGAGCTTCTGCATTTTTAATCCATCATTTTGTTTTTCTTTGAATCTGGGATCTTCAGCCATAGGTCCTATGTCTTCTTCTAGTCCTTCTTTAGGACACTGTAGAGGCTGAAATATATCAGTGAGGTTGATTGGAATATTTTCTACATGTTTCCGGGATGATTTCTCCATCTGTAAAACCTCATGTTCTTTATTCACCCATCCACTCTCTCCCTCTATGATGTAGAGCTGAGTGTAAATCCTGTTCAGGAGGGTTTTATTCTCCTCTGTTTTGATTCCATCACATAAGCTCTCGTACTTGTTCTTCATGCTGGTTTTGTGTCTCTCTAAGACTCTTTGCAGGACGTCATCCACTGGTTGGTTGGAATCTTTTTGAAGGTCACCAGTTTCCTCTTCTAGAGTCTGCAGTGCTGTTTCTGTGGAGTGCTGCCTGATGTAGGCAAACACAAAGACACAAACTTCATGATCATTGTTAACAATTTTAAATAATTTTAAATTACATAGAATGAAAATCTGACTCTATTTACATTTCACTTTATCGCTGCTTACTTTTTGATATATTTTACTAAATATGTCCATTCTACACTTTACACATAATCTCTATCATTATATATATAATAACAGTCATGGGGGGGAAAAGATATTTTTAATTCATCAAACACTAACTGTATCTTCCACCCACATGAACACTGGATGTGCTCGCCTGATAACAAGATAAAGTAAAACTGTGTGGTGAATATTATCTGTGGTTAATACAGATAATATGTTTATTAACTAACATTTTAGGAATGTAAGGTTGGCTACTGTCACTAAAATTTCCACCTATGTAATTATAGAATTATATACTAAGAATGAGGTTTACCTGACAGTTATGATAGTTAAGAGGCAGTCACTGCTGGTAAAAAGACAAGTGAGCTTGCGTAGGCTGATGTAGCTGCCTGTGGTAATTAGCATTGCAATTTCAAGGCAGATCACTCTAGCCATCAACCCTCCCATTTGTGTACACAGTAATGGCCTTGAGTCCCACTGTATTTTAAACTATATATTTGTTTTAATCATGTCATTATTTCAACATGCAAACAAGATGATGCCACACAGTCAGTGACTCAGCATTGAACAAAAACATTGAATAACTTACTCTAGATCAGTGGGAACAAGTGCACTTCTGAATTCAGGATGATTATCCATGGACCGGTCACTCTTCATGGATACCTTGCTGGGCTCTCCTCTCTCGAATTCAGGATGATTATCCATGGACCGGTCACTCTTCATGGATACCTTGCTGGGCTCTCCTCTTTCGAATTCAGGATGATTATCCATGGACCGGTCACTCTTCATGGATACCTTACTGAGCTCTCCTCTCTCGAATTCAGGATGATTATCCATGGACCGGTCACTCTTCATGGATAATCTGCTGCTATTCTGCTCCATTTATGATTTCAGAATGATTATCCATGCGACTATCAGTCTACAATCTATAAACACCACACAAAAAATTACTCAAGACCTTTCTTTTTCGAATCATTGCATTTTCTCCAAGTTCTTAATATGTTTTCTTTGAGCACTCTTTAAAAGTATTCTACAGAAACACACCGGTTCTATGAATATAATTTGAAATATACATTTTGTACATATTTTACTAGAGCCCCTCTATTTATCCATCATGGAGAACAATTCAGTTACAATGAAATGTAGGTGGAATCAGTGGTGGATCTGGATATGAGTGACATGGGTGGCTGTACAGGGTGGTATGTTGCCATCAGAATAGGAAAAAAACCTATATTTTTGTTATTTTGTAACAATCAACAGGGTACAGAGGCTTTATGGGGCTTTATATCTGTTTAGTTGACATCAGGGGGGTTTTGCTCAAAATCCCCAAGAACACTCAACCAATCACCCCAGCACACTGTAAAACACAATAACAATGTTGAACAAAACTACCACTAAAGTCTTTTAAAATGAACTAAATACAATCCCAAACAAACCCCAACGCATCATGGGAGCACCCCTGTGCCACAATATAATTATGTCACTGTGTTTTAGTTTGGTTGTATTTAGTGTTGTATTGTTTCTAGTTTGTGTAAAACCTTTAAGGTGATTATAAAGCCAGTCTACAAAAGAGGAACTGGTTCAGTCTGGAGTCTGGGTGGACACTATTGGGTGCAGCTGTACTGTTGTGTTGATGCACAAGTTTTTAAATAAACAACACAAATGGACAAGAGAAGCTCTTAGCTATCAGGAGCCCAGCTTGGCAGCTGCTGTGTCTGTTTATGAGTGTAATATTATTATGAACATTGAAGCAGGGCACCATACAAGTCAGAACCACCACTGAGTGGCACAGCATTTCGTGTGGGTACATGTGCCACACCCATTTTCTTATGTGTCACTAACTAGGTTTCCATTCATGTATTTTAAATTGTATTCTTTTTACAGTTGCATAACTGTCTGTACACATGACACATGCTCTGGACAGGAGTAACTCTGTGGTCAGAAACTGACCCTTCATGAAATCTAGAGGAGGGCTAACACTGAAATCTGCATCAACAGATGCAGTCTATAATAATAATACTAATCTTTAATATGTATTGATAAATACATATTGATAAAAATTTATCGTATTCCCGGGCACTGGAGTTGGCTGCCCACCGCTCTGGGTGTGTGTGTGTGTACTCACTGCCCCTAACACATGTGTGTGTGTAAGTGTGTGTTCACTACACACTGTACAGTGACAAATACAAATACGTGCACCTTTATAGTGACAAACAATATCATTTTCTAAGCATGTTAAGGATATTGTCAGTGCTTAAAGAACACTGATAAACTGCGTTTCATTACAAACAGTGTAATTAGTCTGGTTTCCTGGGATGAAATGCAGCAAATGTTTTGTGTAAATCTCTGCACTTAGTTTGGGGGATTAAAATTTTATTGGTAGTTTTTAAGAATCTAACACTACTAATGCATTTTGTCTGCGATCACATGTATAGCAATAAATATTTTGTATTATAACCTAAAAATAAAATTATGCATTTAAGAAACCGGCAATATAAAACCATTTCGAGAAGTAGTAGTAAGGTAAAAAAAATAATAATACAAAAGATTAATAGATAAAATAATTAAATAATAAATGTCATGTGAAAAAGTAATAATATTAGTCAATTAGTCAACAAAAATATATTCTATAATTCCATAGTTGTAAGGATTTAAAGTATTTACCCTCATTGAGAATAGAACTGATTACACTGTTATTTAAGAGTAATGGTTATTAATTTTATTGTAAACTTTGGAGAGTTAAAATTTAAGACCAATTAAAACTAGTTTGTCTTGCTGACTTGATAGAAACATTTAAGCAGCAAGAGAACTAACCTGTACAAGAAAGAGAGAGCATATTACACCTGTTTTAGCATCACTACACTCACTGCCTGTGGTTTTTAGAATTGATTGTGAGATTCTTTCATTGGTTTTTAAAACTCTTCATGTGTTAGGACCTTTGTCCCTGTCTGACTGTCTGACAGAAGTTACGCTCTAAATTGTGCTCTAAGATCATTAGATGCTGGCTTCCTAAATGTTCCAAAAATGAATAACTAAAAAATTAGTGAAACAGCTTTTTGCCACTACACACTACAGCTCTGGAACACTTTACCAATAGATATCCATTTAAATTAGCATTCTCATTGAAATGTTTAGTTTATTTTAGATATATTTTGTTTTGTGTATAACATCTTATTCTTAAATATATCATGTTTGTTTTTTTATTTATCTTGTTTATTCATGTTTTCCTATTTCATATTTTAGTAATATTATTTTTATTGCAACTGTTATCAAGTTTCTTTTCTTCGTTTTACCTTGTTTTAATCTTTATTATTGATTTATTTTGTATAACCTTATATTGGGAAACACTACATCCTGTGTCTGGAAGAAATCATGAATTAAGTTATTATTATTATTATTATTATTATTATTTTCAAGCTAAACAAAATGAGGACAGCAGCCCTGGACATTATGAAAGTGTGTATAAAAAAACATCTTCATTTCCTTTTCTTTGAAATATTCCTGGCATCTTAGTTACTCTCCCTGAGGTCATGCGCATGAGATTCAAAGAGAAGATACAATGACAAACAACATCGAACATTCTAACAAACTTTTTTTTAAAGTGAAATATATATTTTTTACTTATAATTATTTAGTAAACGCAGAACAGAGAGGTAAAAATAAGAAACCCAGCCCATCGCAATCTTCAATAAAAGAGGACTTTTACCTAAAATGCACCTCAGCATCCTCACTCTTTTCTCTCCACAAAGTGAGTTACAATCAGACTAAATCCATCGGGTTCTCCAAATGGAAATCAACACCGGTTTTATCACCTCACCTCACGGCACTCTTTCCATTTAAAACCTACTTTATACTGAAGATAATAATTACCATCACAGACAGAAGATCAAAACACTGCAGCTGAATCTGGAAGGAGCACTGTTACCTTTCCTCAGGCTTCAGTGAGAACATCCAGGTCCTTTTTTATCAAGATGATCAAGCAGTGTTGGAGGAGCTACAGCAGAAACCAGAACTGTAGACCATCACAGAGAGAACACCCACCTAAAGACCATTTCAGTACTGTAGACCGCTCATTTACACTACACACACTGAACACACACTGAACACACACTCATCTGGACTCTAGACTGAACTGTAATGCATCTGCCTCTTTCTTTCGGTTTCTTTAAAACGAGTTGAATCACATTTCATTGATTATATCAAGAGTAGTGAAGGGCAGAGTGGCAGTAAACATGCAGCAGCAGAATGCAGAAAAACTAGTCCATGTGATGTTTACCATAAAGCTGATTACTGTAGTGCTTATTTAAGTGGACTTCCTAATAAAACAATCCATCCTGGAAATCCTTCACTGGGGAACACAAGCAGAATTTGCAGACAGATGGACTGCAGCCACATTGTGATTAAGTGTTAACAACACAGAGTGCATCAGTCCTGCTGAAAAGCTTTTAATATTCACACGGAAGTTAGAATGGTAAGTAGCTCTGAAAAAAAGATCAGTACATAACTGGATAGATAATAGCAGGGAAAAGGATAAAACATTAAGAAGACCACAGCAGAACGTTAGAGGAGGGCTACACAAGCAAATCCCTTTAGCTTCAGAGTCTAGGCACTAAAATGTGATAAGACATTGAGGAAGAAAACATTTGCTCAGAAACTGTTGTGTAATTATAATTCTTCCAAACTTTGATGATAACTGCTCTCGCTGTCTCTGTCATTGATCACATTTTTCACCAAGACCAAAATGTTCCAATTGATTCCAGTTGATTCATTTTAATGAATTCATTTTCCATTCTTTTTATAATTTTATGAAGCCCTTAATATATTGTGTACATATATGTTTCGGTGGTTACTAACAAAGGTGTAATGTCTCCCTCTGCTGGCCTCAATGAGGTGCTCATGCACATGGGCTGAACTCCGCCCCTTACCTGAGGCCCGGCTCCAGGCACACAGGTGCAGTTCATTTCGGACTGATTAGGACTGCTCTTCAGTTCCTCTGTTTGGAGTGCTCTGTGTAGAGTCTTAACGCTACCTATACTTGCTATGTTTCTATTACTTTATTGTTTCTATTTCTCTGGACACACTGCTTGGTTTTGTTGCAAGGAGTATGGATTTGCCTGTAATGTACCTGCCTATCCTGATGATGAGTTTTGCCTAAGCCCAAATAAAGTCCCTGTGCTCATGCAGCCTGCCTCAAGCAGTCCATCACACAAGGGACTTTTTTGCTACAAAAGAACCATCAACAAAAGATCTGAAGAACCCTTTTCCCCATGCAAAGAAACATTTATGCGTCCAAATGTTTATTTGATTCTCCATGGTTATATAACCCTTGCCTTTAGTAGAGAGAAAGCATTGACTTTGAGAGTGTTGGAACTGAAGTGTGATCTCAGCAAAGGCAAATAGTCCTGATTCTCTATAGTTGTGCTTTTTTAAAACTCTTAATAATAGTGGAAGCTAATTTAAGAATATGAATTGGATTTTTTGGTTATTTGGAGCTTTTATTTTGAAGAACATTCCTCCACCCAAACAGGGCTCAATAGCGATACTAAACAGAATGGAGCTGTGGGAGAAGAGCGAGATTACACAACACCCACTGTGTTGAATTTACACTATGCGTTTATAACTATCAGAACTGCGGAGTGCAGAGTAATGCTAGAACTCAGGCAAAAAGTCTTACATGTTTTTGTTGATAAGTCTTTTGTTGTTGCTGGTTTAGATGGTCAAGGTGGTTGAAAAGCTGGCCATTCAACTGGTAGACCAGCTTAACTCCTGACCACCACAGTGTACGTTTCATTAAAGATGATGAACCAGCTGGTGCATCATTAAGCCGATCGTCATGCTGATTGATAAGTTTGTTCAAGCTGGTTGTTTTGGTGGCCCAGTGTGAACTGGTCGGTCACTCTAGTTACTCCATTGGTAACTTGACCCTGAACTAGGGCCCATTTAACTTTTTGGTTGTTTTTTTTCCTCCTGAGATCTGAACTTCTGCTTGGTGTGCATTTAAAATTTCTCATATTTTGGATTAGTAGGACCTAACAAGTATAAAAACTAAACTTAGTCATTTTTGCAAAAAACAATCTTTAAGGGTCAAAGTTAAAAAAGAAAATCATGGTGCAGAGAAGAAGAAATGTAATGTCCCCATATGAGGGTCTCAAGAGGTTATTTAACATTAACAGGTTAATTAACATTTACTAATACAAATAATTTTCCATTTTAATCAAATCTTTATTAATATTTAAGATTTTTCTCAGCTGGCTGTAGAAATCATGTATGTTTAAAAATATAAAGAGATGATGATTAAAGTCAGACAATAACCTCTCAGAGACAAACCACAGAACACTTTACAGACATTTACACTGACACACCTTATGCACATTAATGTCACAAATGTTTAGTTTAACAAAGACTATGTTTGTGTTGTTACTAGGTTAGCTAGCCAGGTTAGCTCACTAACTTAGCAAGGATGCTAAATTGTTGTAATTCAACTATGATATAATTATTATACAGATACTATTAATGCCTAACTAAAAATAACAATGATAAAAAAATGCTAAAACAAACATTATAACTGCATAAACTTAACAGTTCAGTTCCAATCTTCTTTATCAGATGCAGATTGTTTATCACTACACTGACCCTGAATATATTAAAGTAAACAGGACAGTAATTCAATATTGGTTGTTTATATAGTGTTATATAGTAAATGTGCTGTAACTACAGTTAAAATAAAATTTTACACTATCGAAACACAATTGGGAAACTAAAATAATGTGAAGATTAGTTTCCTGATTGCGTTTCTAACGGTAAAATTTTATATGGAAAGACTTTTTACCAAAGTGATCTTTTATGGAACTAAAATGTTTCTTCTATGGAAGGCAATGGACAAATTCTGTCACACCTTATGGCTGATATCAGCCTCCCTAATTAGAATTGAGAAGGTGTGTTCAAGTAGTTGGCTGGAAACATTTTTTTAAATACAGCACCAAGTACAATTTAAATAGTCTGTAACATGTGGATATGTCAGGAGATCACAACAAAACAAATGTAGTGAAAAATCAGTCAGGTAATAATATCAAGTTATGGCCAATTAAGAGATTGCACAGATGCCAGCATAACATCTATGCATGCATATCTATGGAGCCAGCACTGCTTCTTGCCATCCTTGACACCCGATCTTCCTTGACCTTGCCAACAGACGCTGTAGTGCTATCACATATGCAAAGTTAAACAAGCCATTTTGTTTCATTTACATTACAAAACATGACACTAACAGTCACAGAAAACGTTTTATTCTGGTGAAAAACTACTTACTGATAAAAAATAAATATGGCTATGATGTGCAAATGAAGAACATTAACCAAGTGCTGGAATAAAATATAGATAAAGATATAAACCAATACTTTCATTTGTGTTTACAATTAAAGAATCTACGATGAACTATTGTGTATTGTTATGTATTTGTATGTGGCTGTTTGATCGCCACTGCAGACCTCATAAAGAAGAAACCGATAAGAGAATGGATAGAAAGTTGGGATATGTAGAAGATTTTTTCATCTGTTCAACTTTTACCAAACTGGCTTTATGCAAAATTTCACAACCTAGAACTTTTATGTTTTGTTATAAGAGCATTTTAGCAAGATGAATCATTTTCTAAATAGTAAACTACACATCTGTAGTAGAAAAGAATATAGTTTGAAGTCTAATCAAGACCTGTTTCTGCTACCCTGCTTGGGTGTCTTTTTTCCACAACAACACAGGGATATGGATAATGAAACAGCTCTGTGATGTTTCATTAACAGTTAGTATACAGTTAATGTATTGTCAAAAATTGACCATAGACATAGTCTTTTCTTTCAAGATTGTGGCAGCAGTTGTCACACCACCTAGAAATTGACACCTTATGTTTGTTCTCCAGAAATGCTTTTATTTCCTTACTGTTTAATCGAGGTGGGGTTTGTAAACAGAGAGTCGATAAAAAGCACAGACTATAGGAGGAGTGTCCTTACAGCTTTATATCTTTAGTCCAGGTCTTTTGTTAATCCATGCTGTGGAGATTGTAATTGTTCTATACTGAATTCCCTAGAAGAGAACTTCACGGTACAGGACTTTATTAGCTGCATGAATGTTTAACCAGCTTAAAAATCGGCAGTAGCAGTGTCAAAGTCTGCAGATATTACTTCCTAAGAGACAAAACCGAAAGTTTGTGGAAAGGTTGTGGAAGAGAATGAAGGATTACATTTGGATTTCATGAGGTACGTTTATAAAAACAATGTGGAATACTGAAGTGTGTAAACAAGGACATATTTTGATTGTGTGACTGTATTCACTTAAACCAAAGAAACTTTGTTTTAGCTTAGCTCAGGGTGGATTCTAGCACTGGTTCTAGCTCAATTTACAGTATTACAGACATTGAAACATGGGACAATGATGAATAGTGGTCATAGGGTGAAAATGTTTTTGAATAAACAGGTCTACCTGATGAGAGACTCTAAGACTAAATTTATACAACAAACATATACTATATCCTGTAATTATGCATGCTGCATACATAGGGTAGTTGGCTATTAGTTTACTGATATCTAGTAAAATAAATTGCTTCCACATTTTGATATTTCATGTTAACATGCAAGCAAGTATCATTTATATGTCATTACTATTTTATCTGGTGAGAATTGTTTCCGAAATAGAATGTTAATAAAAGAAAATACAGACTGTAAAATATATAGTCCTGTATTGTAATGTTGACACAACAATAGAGAATTTTAGAGGTAAACATGGTTTTACAGCATTTCATTGGTAATGCAGTGAAGTGTTGGGTCACTTCACTTTGTGTGAAAATGAGTTCTGAATGTATGAGTACCTTATCAGCAGTTCAGCAGTGAACGCCAATGTTTTCAGCAGAGTCCTAAAGTGATAAAGAAAGAGTAAAAGGTCAAGAGAAAGAGAGCTGGTTTTAATGTGACACATAAAAAAAAGAAATATATGATATTGTATATATCACAGTGTTGATTGTATTTTTCCCTTCATACTTTAGGTAATAATGATGACAAAATTTGCTTTGTGTTAAAGTGAGTGGAGTATTAAATGTCTTGAATGATGTTTGTATGTTTCTAGATTGCAGACTGGGTTTCTCCAGAGCCCAGCCATTTGTCTTTCAACTGTGAGCAGGCCATGGAGAATCTTGGTTTCAGAAGAGAACCTAGTGCCTTTAAGCCAGAGTGAGTTACTGTTCTACAGTGTAACACTGATCAATAATAATACATTAGTTTTATAAAATAACTTTTTTTCCACACAGTTGTAATTTTTTTTTTTTTATCTCAGCAACAGAGTAGGACAGCCCAGCATGTCCAGTTACTGACTGGGTGGTATGGCCATGTTCAATAATCTGTAATTTACAAATTTACAGACAATTGTAAGACAAATTATCTACAATCCTATTATCTACAAACAGTGTGTGACATTTTTTGTTTTTATGCATTTGAGTTTTACCTGCTCTCAGATTTAACTGTTCTGCCCTTGGGTTTGAACAACCACAAGTCAGTGGTAGCTCAACTCAACCTGGTTTCGAACTCCTCAGTGTGTGACATGTTATATTTGACTTCTTCCTCTTATTTTGTGCCCAATTTTGCCTGTGTGACTCATCCTGCAGTTTTTGAGATCACATTTCCAACACCAGATTGTTAAGTCTAACTGTGACATTCAACCTACCACATGGCATATCACAGCAACCACTTAGAAACATGCTGACAACTACCTGGGACACCAGAGCAATCACCTGGAATACAGTAGCAACCACCCAAAACCAAAATGAAAGGAACCAGCCAGCTGAAACTTGGACACAACAGGGTCGACCAGAATTCTAACAAAAGCTTGTACCAAAAATATTTATAATGACCAACAAATATTAAAAACAAATTTATGTTTGTTTCCAATAAAGATGTACACTATAGGGGCACAAGTATCGGGGCACCTGCTCTTTTCACTGTTTCATCTGAAATCAAGTGTATTAAAAGAGTTGATCCTGCTTCTGTTGGAGTAACTGTCTCTACTATCCAGAGAAGAAGACTTTCTACTAGATTCTGGAGGAGGAGCACTGCTGTAAAGATTTAATTGCATTCAGCATCAAGTGTGTTAGTCAGGTCAGGATGTTGGATGATGATCACCACCCCACCTCATCATCCCCAACTCCCTAACTTATTGTTTATATTACAGATCTCCCCAATAAACTTTGGAATGACAGGCTTGCTTAGTGACACATTGAACAATTAATTATATAATCTAAATATCATACAATTATAGTCAGGACAGAACTGCACTGTTCTGTAATTTAATTGTGCAACTGTTTAGATCATGTTTCTTCTGAACACAAGTGTTTGTTTGCAGTGTATATTATTAACGTTTTGTATAAAGCAAACCTTTTTGTTATTTCTTTCAAACCACATTCTTCTTTCTCAAATCAGGAATATTAGTTTCTGAACTGCACATTAGCTGTTCACTAGCTAATCTCTCAAAGTTGATAAGTATGTGTGCACCTTGTGTATGTGTTAACAAGTCAAGAAAAACAACAGTTAGAATTAATCTAAAATATATGTTATATGTATAATAACATATATCTAATATTTCATAATACATCACCTTTGAGTGGGATAGCTATTTTTAGTGAAGACAATCTGAGAACAGGGGCTGCAACAAACATACCAACACCAGTCCAAAGAACATGTTCAAAGCCCTGCATGACCTTTTGCCTACTTATATGTCAGAACTTCTCCATCCATATCCCCATCTCACAAATTAAGGTCCTCTGATTCAGGCAATCTAGCTGTCCCCAGGTTTAGGCTGTCCACTATGGGTTGCAGGTCATTGAGTGTTGCTACCCTCTCTCTGGAACCCTGTACTTTTCTACCTTCAAAGCCCAACTCAAAACGTTTCTCAGAGTAAAATCTCTCAGAATACTTCCACTCTCTCAAAATCACCACTCTGGACTATTATTTTATGCAATTTGTAAATCAACATTGGGTATGTGAAAGGTGGTATATAATTCTCATTTATTATTATTATTATTATTACTATTATTATTTAGGGCTTTTCATTGCTAAATACTTTTCATCAACACCATAAGAATAATGTTATCTAAAATAATGTTTGTTTGCAGATTGCAGACTGAGACAACACTTTTTTCAGAGTCCAGCAATGTGTCTATGAAGAGTGACCAGTCCATGTCTGAGCATATTACCTTCAGCACTGGAGGGAGAGAGCCCAGCAATGTGTCTATGAAGGGTGACCAGTCCATGTCTGAGCATATTACCTTCAGCACTGGAGGGAGAGAGCCCAGCAATGTGCCTATGAAGAGTGATCAGTCCATGTCTGAGCATATTACCTTCAGCACTGGAAGGAGAGAGCCCAGCAATGTGTCTATGAAGGGTGACCAGTCCATGTCTGAGCATATTACCTTCAGCACTGGAGGGAGAGAGCCCAGCAATGTGCCTATGAAGAGTGATCAGTCCATGTCTGAGCATATTACCTTCAGCACTGGAGGGAGAGAGCCCAGCAATGTGCTTATGAAGAGTGACCAGTCCATGTCTGAGCATATTACCTTCAGCACTGGAGGGAGAGAGCCCAGCAATGTGACTATGAAGAGTGACCAGTCCATGTCTGAGCATATTACCTTCAGCACTGGAGGGAGAGAGCCCAGAAATGTGACTATGAAGAGTGACCAGTCCATGTCTGAGCATATTACCTTCAGCACTGGAGGGAGAGAGCCCAGCAATGTGCTTATGAAGAGTGACCAGTCCATGTCTAAGCATATTACCTTCAGCACTGGAGGGAGAGAGCCCAGCAATGTGCCTATGACAAGTGACCAGTCCATGCAGGAGCACTCTGAGTACAGCACTGGTTCTGTGTTTTCTGATGTGAAGTAAGTCATTGTCCTTCAATGCAACTCAGATAAATAATAATGTTCCTTTTGAGCAGGGATCTGTAGAAGTTAGATAGATAATCTCTGACAAATGTTGTCTTATCCAAAAGCGTATGTTTCCATCTGTAAGTTGTACCATGTCTGCTATATTTATTGTACTTATTGTATTGTTGGCACATTCCACTTTATGTAGTCTGTATAGTTTTGGATTGATGGAGGAATAAATTTCACTCCACAGTGTTCTTGTACACAGATTAAATGAAAAAAGTTCTTGACCTATTAAAGCCAGGGAAGTAAAGGTGAGACGTTCGCACTGTACCAGCTGTAAACAGACATCAGAGGGGGTGTGGAATGATTAAAGCAGACCAACATTAGGTTTTTGGAATAGCTTTCCAAAGTCTTGACGTCAACCCTAATAGAAATATTAAGAAAAGTCAAAACAAATGAAAATCTGTGACCAAATTCTTGTTTCTATTAAAGATGCGCAATGTCACTCATTCTGCTTAAAAAAAAGAACAGTTTGAAATTGAAAGCCCAATGTTGCCAGGACCTTCATGTTCATGACGAGGCTTAATAAAGCAGGTTAATCAGATGCTTGGGTTTTAAGCAATATATTGTTTGTGTTGATGATGTGTCGTTGTGTTACTATGTTTGATCCCCATCAGGCAGCGATCCACACAAGTAGCCCTGCAGCAGAATTCTAACCAACTAGTGGATGACATTCTACAAACAATCTTAAAGAGACATAAAACCAGTATAAGGAACAAGTATGAGAACCTATTTGAGGGAATCAAATCACAAGAGAATAAAACCCTCCTGAACAGGATTTACACTCAGCTCTACATCATGGAGGGAGAGAGTGAAGGGGTGAATGAAGAACATGAGGTTTTACAGATGGAGAAAACACACAGGAAACATGTACAAGACATGCCAATCAACTGCTTAGACATTTTTAAATGTCTACAAGATCCTAACACAGAAACAAAAGTAGGGAACATTAGAAATGTGAAGGCTCATGGTGTTAGATACAAAGAAATAAAAAAGGAAAATGGATTAAAAGTGCAGAAGCTCAGAACAGTGCTGACTAAAGGCATTGCTGGGATTGGAAAAACGGTCTCTGTGCAGAAGTTCATTCTGGACTGGGCTGAAGGAAAAGCCAATCAGGATGTAGAGTTTATATTTGTACTTCCGTTCCGGGAGCTGAACCTGATTAAAGATGATCAGTACAGTTTTCATCAACTTCTGTGTGTCTTCCATCCTGAGCTCAAAGATCTGGAGCCAAAGATCTATGATGTGTGTAAAGCTGTGTTCATATTTGATGGTCTGGATGAAAGCAGAATTCCACTGAAGTTTGAGGAGTGTGAGAAAGTGTCTGATGTAACCATGACATCATCAGTGAGTGTTTTGATGACCAACCTCATCAAAGGAGATCTGCTACCCTCTGCTCTAATCTGGATAACCTCCCGACCAGCAGCAGCCAATCAGATCCCTCCTCAGTCCATCAACCGTGTGACAGAAATCCAGGGATTCACCGACCCACAGAAGGAGGAGTACTTCAGGAAGAGGATCAGTGACCAAGACCAAGCCCAGAACATCATCTCCCACATTAAGACAGCGAGGAGCCTCCACATCATGTGCCACATTCCCGTCTTCTGCTGGATCTCAGCCACTGTGCTTCAGAGAACCATCAAACATCATCATGCAGAGATCCCTAAAACTCTGACTGAGATGTACTCCCACTTCCTGATCACTCAGACCAGCATGAAGAAGGAGAAGTATGAGGAGAAAGAGGAGAGAGACCCACAGAAACTGCTGGAATCCAACAGAACCGAGCTTCTGAAACTGGCTAAACTGGCTTTCAAACAGCTGATGAAGGGCAATGTGATGTTCTATGAAGAGGACCTGAGAGAGAGCGGCATTAATGTCACTGAGGCCTCAGTGAATTCTGGGATTTTCACTGAGATCTTTAGGGAGGAATGTGTGCTTAACCAGAGGAAGGTCTACTGCTTTGTTCATCTGAGCTTTCAGGAGTTCCTGGCTGCTGTTTATGTGTTTCACTGTTATGAGAAAGCACAAACAATTGAACTAGAGTGTTTTAAACCTCGGCAGGGAGCATGGTTTGTTTATGTTCCACTGGATGAGCTGCTGATGGGAGCAGTGGACAAAGCCTTAAAGAGTCAGAATGGACATCTGGATCTTTTCGTCCGTTTCCTGCTGGGCATCTCTGTGAAGTCCAATCAGAGACTCCTACTGGGTCTTTTGACATATAAACAGACCAGCTCAAAGAAAACCACAGAGTACATCAAGAAACGAATTAAAGGAGAAAAACAAGATCACATCTCAACTGAGAGATCCATCAATCTGTTCCTCTGTTTGTCTGAAATGAAGGACCAGTCTCTCTCCAGAGAGATTCAGGAATATCTAAAATCAGAGAAACGCTCAGTAGAGAAGCTCTCTCCTGGACAGTGTTCAGCACTAGCCTGCATGCTTCTGATCTCGGAGGAGGTTCTGGATGAGTTAGACCTGAAGAAATACAACACATCAGAGGATGGTTATAGGAGACTGATCCCAGCGATAACCGTCTGCAGAAAGGCTCGGTGAGTGTTCTATTGGCATTGTTTTCTTTAAGAGCGTCTTGATCAGCTTGACATCCTTTCAGTCATCCAGATCATTGAGTTGTCTTCTCACAGCAGAAAGACCAACAAAAACACCTGTGAATTGTTTCAGATTGATTTTCTGTTGTATTCTGCTGTATTTTATCTTTGTCTAACTTTATCCTTACGCATGCAGATTATGAAATATTTGTTCTCCTAGAAAATGTTTGGTAAATTCTGTAACTGATTCCTCTCCTGTTTTTGTGTATGTCACTTGTGTATACACAGCAATTCAAAATATGCAAATGTTGTTATTAGCACAGGTACAAGAGCTTATTTGAGGGAATCAAAAGAGCTCAGCTCTAGACCATAGAGGAAACACGTGAAGTGGTGAATGACATACAGATGCAGAAAACACCCAGAAAACACTTACAAGACCTTCCAATAAATTGCACAGATATTTGTACAAATCTTCAATGTATACACATATTATACACACATTATACATACATTATTGCACTATTTAAAATTTACAGGTTAATATATAACTGAAATGTTTACATTACAATTTACATACTAGACATTGGATAGATGTTAATTCAAGCCTAGTATGATAAGATAATCCTTTATTAGTCCTGCAGTGGGGAAATTCTCAAAAGTGTGAAGTAGGGAGAAGCACCAGTGTGTCAAGACGTTTACCTCCTCTCTGTAAGCTGCCTCATCATTGTTGGAGATTAGGCCTACGATCATGGCCACGACCATCAGCATATTTAATTATGACATTGGAGTTGGCTGTGAGAGGGTGTACAGGGAATACAGGAGTGGGCTAAGCACACATCTCTGAGGGGCTCCGGTCTTGAGGGTCAGTGAGGAGGATGTGATGCTGCTTTACCACCTGCTGTCGTCCCGTCAAGAAGTTCAGGATCCAGCTGCACAGAGAGCTGTTCCGACCCAGATCCTGGAGCTTAATGTCAAGGCTGGGAGGAATGATGGTGTTGAAAGCTAAGCTGTATTACACAAACAGGAGAGGGCAGTGTGCAGAGTCAAGGCAGTAGCATCATCAGTGAATCTGTTCCACCTGTATGCAAATCGCAGTGGGTCCAGGGTGGCAGTTAATAAGGAGCAGATAAAGTCTCTAACCAGCCTCTCAAAGCACTTGCTTATGATAGGGGTTAAAACAACTGGGCTCCAGTCATTTAAGCAGGTAATGCTGCCTGTTTTTGGAACAGGGACAAGGGTGAGCACGACTGAGAGAGCGAGAGAGGTGTTAAAAATGTCTGCAAAAACTCCAGCTAGCTGACTGGCCAATGCTTTAAGTGCTCTGTCGGGTATGTCATCTGGGCCAGCAGATTTACGGTTTGTGATTGCGGTCCTCTGGCGTTGTTGGAGCTTCTGCTTTGGCCCTGTACTCACGTTTGGCTACTTTTATGGTAGCACAGTTGGCTATTTTATACTCCTTCATATTCTCGGATCTGAAGGTATGGTTCCTGTGACTGAGTCTGTGTATTCATCAATGTTGTTTGACGAATCACCAGACATCTGCTAGTCCACGTCATCAAAACAGTCCTGAAGCGTAGAGTCTGAGTGGTCTGACTAACAATGAACCACCCTGATTGTGGGCAGCTCACGTATGAGTTTCTGCCTATAGGTGGTCAAGAGCAGGACTGAGTAGTGATCTGATTTGCTGAACAGAGGTTAGGGGAGGGCTATGAATGGCTCCCGGAAGGGGCTGTAGCAGTGGACCTCGTCTAGTTTATGTACACAGCGGCAATAATGACTCCTGAGATCTCTGAGATCTCTCTCGGCAACCACACCGGCCTGCACGAGAGAATGAGATATTCCAGGTCTGGGTAACAAAACACTCAGTAAAGTGTACACTTCCCCCATCGCACCTAGCATTGTTGCCTCTACAAGGCAGATAATACAGATGTCCCTTTTCTCATGTTGGAACAAGGACTCTGGCTCTCCTGCCTCTTATCTGGCTTCTTTGTTGTGCGTGGGGCCAGGCGGCACAGATAAATTGCATTCATATGGTTTTCTTTTTTAATAAAGTTACTGAGGTCCAGGAACCTGTGGGTTCTAAGAAGTGACATGTTCTCCAGATTTTTCATTTATGCTGTTCAACAGTCTTTCGACTATTCTCTAATACCTGGTCCTTTTCTGTTATTTCTTTTTCTCTGCAGACTAGCTAACTGTAACCTTGGGGGGAAATCATGCGAAGCTCTCTCCTTGGCTCTACTATCAGTAAACTCCTCCCTGAAAGAACTGGACCTCAGTAACAACGACCTGCAGGATTCAGGAGTGCAGCTGCTCTCTGCTGGACTGAGGAGTTCAGACTGTAAACTGGAGAAACTCAGGTGAGAGTTCCATTCATTTGACCTTAAATGATCAATGTAAAGATATTTGCAGATGCATGTTGGATGGCACAGGGATGAACAGCGGATGTGAATTTAGTTTGCAGAATTAAATAATTACATGATTATGGAAGTTGTTATTATTTCCATTTTCTACAACGGTATGATATCTTTATGTATCTGATCAGTCTACTCTCTACTATGTACCTGGAGACACAGAAGACTAAGCTAATAGATAAATGTTTCTCAACCTCAAATGAAATGAAATCAAATCATGTCCCTCATGGTAGTATAAACACAGATATTAAAAAAATAA
This sequence comes from Salminus brasiliensis, assembly GCF_030463535.1. Classification (NCBI taxonomy): domain Eukaryota; kingdom Metazoa; phylum Chordata; class Actinopteri; order Characiformes; family Bryconidae; genus Salminus; species Salminus brasiliensis. The sequence goes on along the minus strand of NC_132886.1, from coordinate 742,538 downwards.
TAATATATAACATTAACTTACACTATCCACACACTATACATACACTACACATACTATACACACATTATTCGCACACTATACAAACACTATGTACTCTCTTCATGAAGTGCTGGAACTACTGAGTACTTTTAACCCACGGTACAGGTGATCCTGAGTGGTGCAATCTATCACCACTTGTTGGTCTAAAGTGTAGGCCCTATAGTCAGTAGACTATGAGTTTGATCTAAATGTGAGTTTGTATGTCTCAGAGGAAACAAATGTCTTCTCAGGGCTGGTGGAGTAATACTCAACTACTGTAAAAAAACTAAAGGCCTATTTGTACCAAACAGATGTGATTTGTAATGCCTTCTATGCTCTCTATACAGGGCTTGAAACTCTACAGACGCTATAAATTCCCACTCTTTCTTTTCCACGCTCCCTGTCCGGTTCTGCTCTCTTAAATTTCCCTCCTGCACATGAGTGCTCATTGGCTAGGCAGTCATTGTACACAGTTTTTTGAGGACATGAACAGACTATGACGCACTTACATACAAATTAGAAATAGCTACAAAAAGGCTTCTCACCCTCATTTTCCAGCCTTTCAGCTCTGCTTAGCAATATATGTTCTTTTAAGTGTTTAATTTGCAGACTGTGCTCAATAACACCTACATACAAGTAAGGTCACATATCTATTATTGTCTGTTTCCATTGTTAGTAAGGAAAACGGTGTGCCCTGTGCTGTGCTAAGCAGCACAACGCTAGATACAGGGAAATCATGACTATTTAACTTGACCACTACAGAAATATCAAAGCTGCTTTTTACTGGAAGGGAATCTGCCTCTGCCTGCTACAGTCTAGGCAAAGGTTTGTGCAATCTTGGTCAAAGTGCAGATGTTGCTTATGTTCTGAGTGCAAGTGAGTGAACGAACTCTCTCATATTTATGAAAACAACCTAAATATGATTTGTTTTGCACACATAGTATTTATTATTATTATTATTATTATTATTATTTAAACAGATTATTTACATTTACAGCATTGTAAATGCTCTTATCCAGACTGACTTACAAAAGTGCTTCACTGTTTACTCAAGAAAAACTTCAGCTAGTTTAAATAGACTAATCATTTAAAGATACCTCTAAGCCTAGACACTGTTAAACACAAGTCAAAATGGAGACCATAATACTCTACTCTTCACCCAAGTACTCTCAGAAGAGGAGGGTCTTCAGTCTGGGTTTGAAGACAGCGAGTGTTGGACTCTGCTGTTCGGACACCCAGGGGAAGCTCGTCCACCACTTCGGTGCAGGACAGTAAAAAGTCTGGACACTCGTCTTCCATGGATCTTAAGGAATGGTGGGTCGAGCCGTGCCGTACTTGAAGCTAGAAGGGCTCTTGGTGCAGATTGGCTTTTGACCATCGCCATCAAGTACGGAGGGGCTGGTCCAGTCTTGGCTTTGTAGGCCAGAGTCAGGAGCTGAACATGGCTGAAATGTGTGAGGGATGTATGGGGTCATCCACATTGCTGGTGGCTTTGCAGATACAGCTTGTGGTGTAAATGACCCTGATAAACTTATCAGCTGCCCTCACTACTCGCTGTAGGGTCTTGCAGTCAGAGACATTGCAATTCCCAAACCAGGCTGTGATGCAGCTCCTTTAAATACTCTTTAAAGTCTTAATGTCACACAGTTTATTTTAGTGATGAAAATGCTAGTTTCCATTACTTCTGAAGTGCTAGTGCTCTCTCACACGTTTTTATTCTTATTAAACCTATACATGGATCAATGAAAGTGATATAACATGTTGCAACTTATGAAACACATTTCATTACTGTCCTGTTGTTTTCAAACTAGGTGTAAGGACTAAGATTGTTTTGCTTGTTTTCTGCAGATTATCTGGTTGTATGGTTACAGAGAAAGGCTGTTTATCTTTGGCTTCAGCTCTGAAATCAAACTCCTCACACCTGAGGGAACTAGATCTGACCTATAATAACCCAGGACAGTATGGAGAGAAGCGGCTTACTGATCTATTGGAGGATCCGCATTGTAAACTGGAGAAACTACAGTGAGTTACTGACTCACTGTCTGTCTACACACACACACACACACACACACAAACTCACACATGAAGGACACCAATAACAACAATAGGATTTTCTCACTGAACACACAGAAGAACAAGCAGCTTATTATGACTTCTGACTGACCAAGAGAGACCACAAACACACCCCAATCTGTATCAATAGGGCTGAGGTGGAGCGTGTGTCCAGCATAAAGTTCCTAGGCATCCACATCTCCAAGGAACTCACCTGGACCCTTAACACCTTTACACTGGTCAAGAAAGCACTACTACTTCCTAAAGAGGAAATCTGAACTATTGTCTCAGATACAGGTGAACGAAGAGTTGCTTGGTGTAGCAATCCTTCAATCACTGAACGAAAGGTTTAATGCACCATGAGTGTCCAGCTCTCCCCCATTAAAAACCTGAGAGGTCCCACCCAAACCACGGACCACTTTTACTTCTGTAATCAGAGAAGAGGTTTAGGGATCTTCATTGCTGCACCAACAGGCTGCTGTCAACCTCATCAACCGCTCTCAATAGCAATAACAAATCCCCCTCAACCTTCATCAGACTGTTTAAAATGAATTGATTACATTGTCTGTCTGGTCCGACTGCCACATATATTCACTGCACTCCAGTTGCTGCTTAGCTCTTTGTTAATCCTTCACCCATCTCTAGTCTGCCTAATTTGCACATGTCCACTTTAGACTTAGCCAACTGCTTACCAATTCTCTACATGAGTTCTGCCCTTAAGCACAGTTCCATTACTTGCATCTTATTACTATTCAGCCTCATTCTGTTCAATCAAATGCACTTTGCGTATATAAATACATCCACTACTGTGTCCTTCTGGTTAGATTATAACTGCAAGTATGTGTGTATCCTCTTTTCAGAATTGAGTATGGAGGGGCAATCAGGATGAAACCAGGACTAGAGAAATGTAAGGTTACCATGTTCAGTCTGCAACACACACACACACACACACACACACACACACACACAGTGCTTGTTATGTCTTCTCTGATGTGTGTGTGTGTGTGTGTGTGTGTGTGTGTGCAGATGCCTGTAGGCTCACTCTGGACCCAAACACAGCACACAGTCGTCTCTCTCTGTCTGAGCGGAATAGAAAAGTGACATTCATGGACAAAGATCAGTCGTATCCGGATCATCCAGATAGATTTGAAAGCTGGCCACAGGTTCTGAGTGTGGAGAGTCTGACTGGCCGCTGTTACTGGGAGGCTGAGTGGAGTGGGTTTGGAGCTGATATAGCCATGCTGTACAGAGGGATCAGCAGGAAGGGAGCGTGTGAGGACTGTGTGTTTGGAAACAATAATCACTCCTGGAGGCTGGAGTACTATAATAACAGGTTCTCTGTCAGACACAATAATCAGAACACTGTCCTACCTGCACCCCCCAGCCTCTCTCTGTCCCCTTCCTTCTCCCACTCTAACCTAAAGGTAGGAGTCTATCTGGACTCGGTGGCCGGCTCTCTGACCTTTTACAATATCTCACCTGACACACAAACACTGACCCATCTACACACATTCTACTCCACGTTCACTGAGCCCCTCCACGCTGGGTTCAGGGTTTGGATTCGTGGCTCCTCAGTGCATGTGTGATAGAACAGACTCTGCACAAAGTTAGACCAGTAAGATCAGACATTATAACTTAGCTCCTGTAGATTTCTCTAGATGGTTATTATACCTTGCTTCTCATCCATTACATTGTTCACCACCTTTTTCATTCCCATACTTCATATACACTACTATAAACATAGTGATACAAACTACTGTAGTTTGCATAACCACACACACTTTATATTGTGTATTATTGTGTAACAGTCTTGTGTATTACTTGTATACTGTGTATGTTGTATATTGTGTATTGTATTGTAAATGGTACTAGGGAGAAACCAATGGCTAGAACCAAATTCACTGTGTGTGTCAACATACTTGATCATATATATATATTACAACTCCACAGTAGGAAAGGGGTGACATATAATTGCATAATTTATGTGTCCCTACAGTAAAAACATATTATAAGGGAACAGAGTTGTCCAAGTTGGTTGGATTCTACTGTAGAACAATCATAAGGCTTCATAAAAACCCATATAAGCCTTTCATGACACCTGACACCTGTCCGCACTTGTTTGTTTGTGTTGCACTTGTGTCTTGTATGCACTGTCTATGTTGCACCATGGTCCTGGAGGAACGTTGTTTCGTTTCACTGTGTACTCTGTATGTAGTTGAAATGACAATAAACCCACTTGACTTGACTTGACTTGACTTGACATTGACCTACATAAGCATTTATATAGGCTTATTCTCAAAATCTTCAGTTGTCAAAGGCAGAACGTTTCACCACATAGGGGAGAGTGGTGAGGGGTGAGACAGTAAGTAAGCTGACCCACCACATGTATACAGGCAACCCCAATCACCCAGTGACCCCATCGCTTTTACACTTTAATCTTTCATCTATATATTGTATCAGAATTTCACGATGAATGGATCAATAGAAATGCTCCAAAATTATTTGTTATAAAATCTTTTTACATTACCTTTTGTCCACACCCTGAAAAAAAATCAGGAAATCACATTGTCTGATTTTTAAAGAATTTATTTGTAAATTATGGTGGAAAATAAGTATTTGGTCACCCACAAACAAGCATGATTTCTGGCTCTCACAGACCTGTAACAACTTCTTTAAGAAGCTCTTCTGTACTCCACTTGTTACCTGTATTAATGGCACCTGTTTGACCTCGTTATCAGTATAAAAGACACCTGCCACACACAACCTCAAACAGTCACACTCCAAACTTTACCATGGCCGAGACCAAAGAGCTGTCACCAGAAAGAAAATTGTAGACCTGCACCAGGATAGGAAGAGTGAATCTACAATTGTGGACAAAAGGTTTATCTCCACAGGGTTTGTGTCCAAAACTCCAATTAAGCTTGTTTATGTGTTTAAAGGCTTTTGGATGTTGAGGTGCGTTTAGAACCATTATCCTGCTGTAGAAGCTCCTCCTCTTTTCAACTTCAGTAAAATGTTTTTTTCAGTGATCATTTTTCTGCACATTTAAACACAATTTCTATTTATTTATTTAACAGATTGGCGACAAATAAAGTGTGCATTACTCGTTACTCGTATGCGTTTTATATTATACAATAATAAGTAAATAGACAAACAATAAACAGTAATTGCGTTAAAATGTGTAGAAATTGTTGAACTCCAGTAGAGAATTAGAGTGCTGAACTGCAGGTAAAAGCAACCTCAAGAAGAACTTTCCGAATCATTAATACACTGTTAGTCGTAATTTGCGAGACGGAAGGTTTTAGGAAACACTCGTTTAATAACAGTAACTCTTCAGAACTAGTTAATGAAGTCGTTCTGCAGCTGTTGAGATGATCCTCCGCTCTCAAACCGAAAGTGAACCAGCAGAGCTGCGTTTACCACGGTAAGACCCCGAGTCTGCTTTAGAGAAAGTTCAGGTGTTCATGTCTTTTAAATCCTTTAAAACCTAAATCTGACTAAATTAAAGTTGTAGTCGATGTTAAAAAAACTGTCAGTGGAGATACGCTATACGCACAAAAATATTGGGACACCTGCTGGTCCATTTTTTTGTCATTTTGTTGGAGTAACTACTACTATTAGAAATTCTCTACTGTCCAGGGCAGACTTTCTAATATATTCTGGAGCATTGCCATGAGCATTTGATTGTATTTGTTAAAAATGCAAGCAAGACCAGAGCTTAAGGGCATGCATCTGATTTTAAAAGAGCAACCTGCCCCGTGTGAGGATCGAACTCACGACCTTCAGATTATGAGACTGACGCGCTACCTACTGCGCTAACGAGGCTCTGGCTCCTGAAGAGCAGGAAAATGGAGAAACTATCTCAACCCTTTTGCGAGAACAGCTGGAAAGGAGTGTTTGTGGAAAAACACACCGAGACTAAGAACCACACAGTAATCATGATTGTAACTTCTGGGGGGATACCCCAAGGTATTTTTAGCACGTGGTCTCAACCAAGACAACAAAACCACCCACAGGTTAACTCAGCTTTGTCTGAATATGCACCGTTAAACGTTTCTTACTAGAAATACTGCTGAAAGAAAAGTGCAAAATTCACAACTTTGCGCAAATACAATGGAGCACTCATGTTTTCGGCTGTGTGAAAATCTAGGCAGCTTTACCCATGCTTGAACCTCTAGGGAGCCAATGGAAATCAAACAAGTTCCCAAATGGCAAAAAGTAGTGAATGAAAAGGTTGCCGAGCCAGCCAGGAGTCGAACCTAGAATCTTCTGATCCGTAGTCAGACGCGTTATCCATTGCGCCACTGGCCCACTGCCGCAGGAAGAGGGATGGACTCTGGAGGACCTTCCCGCCTATGTCTCATGAAACTGATTCATTCAACTCCAAAGCCAAGTACAATCTCAACTTGTGTTGTGGTCTTCAGGATGTTCTCTGCTTTACTCAGCTCGTAAAAGCAGACACAAGAAGATTCCCATACTTGGAGTCCAACTCTGCCCGCCTGGGTGAAAACCAGGAATACTAAACGCTAGACCGTATGGAACACTGAAGAGTAATGTATGGAAGGTGTGGGTCTAGTACATGTCCAGATCTGCTCTCGTTCAAGGTTGCCTTTTTTGAACAGAGAAACGTTTGCCCTGGCTAGTGTCATGACCAGCGGATGGAAGATGGTACCATTCATTTGGCCTATAAATTGGCATTTCCGACTCATAACTTTGCCTTGATATTTTGAATTCTTTGGAAAGTCCCGATGAAATGCAAATAGCAGAGACTAATTCAAAAGTCACCAGATAATGGGCGCCCTTGATCAAATCCCAAGGAAAAGAGTAGACATGAATTCAAACGACTCTCTCCACATCCTAAGCACCAAACCTTGTACCCGTTCTACCCTAAAGGATTCCAAAGAAAAGCGTGCGATCAATAGCCAGCCGTACACTGAAAAGACTTGCCGTGACCCGGATTCGAACCGGGGTTGCTGCGGCCACAACGCAGAGTACTAACCACTATACGATCACGGCTCCTCACCCGTCACAGACTGTAGCAATCAAACGGCATGTGGCCATTTCTACATCAGAGGACAAGTATCCATATGTTGCGGAAGAGCATTGTCTATATAATAATCAAAGCCCACGCTCTTATGGTCCAGTTTATTGTCTTTGTGGAAGAGTTGCACAGATGAGTGAAATGCAGGATCGGATACGTGTTGTCATGTTTCTGGCTTGTGTGATTAACTCTGCAAGGACCAGCATGAAGAACCAACACAGAGCTTGTGAAGGCAGAGAACGGAGCTTGCACACTTTGTTAAAAATGCAAGCAAGACCAGAGCTTAAGGGCATGCATCTGATTTTAAAAGAGCAACCTGCCCCGTGTGAGGATCGAACTCACGACCTTCAGATTATGAGACTGACGCGCTACCTACTGCGCTAACGAGGCACTCACCCCAGATGGGCAAAAAAATATCACTGCCTCATACAATTGCAGCCATCTCTACACTTTTGCGAGAACAGCTGGAAAGGAGTGTTTGGCTACTCGGCTAAGACAACAAAACCACCCACAGGTTAACTCAGCTTTGTCTGAATATGCACCGTTAAACGTTTCTTACTAGAAATACTGCTGAAAGAAAAGTGCAAAATTCACAACTTTGCGCAAATACAATGGAGCACTCATGTTTTCGGCTGTGTGAAAATCTAGGCAGCTTTACCCATGCTTGAACCTCTAGGGAGCCAATGAAAATCAAACAAGTTCCCAAATGGCAAAAAGTAATGAATGAAAAGGTTGCCGAGCCAGCCAGGAGTCGAACCTAGAATCTTCTGATCCGTAGTCAGACGCGTTATCCATTGCGCCACTGGCCCACTGCCACAGAAAGAGGGATGGACTCTGGAGGACCTTCCCCCCATGTCGCACCAGGGAGACTCATTAAGTTTCAAACCCACGCCTGGCATTAGGCAGCATGGTGCAAATAGGTTCATGCAGTCAAAGATTTATTTAACCCCTGACCAAAATCCAAAAAGAGCAGATAATGGCTAAATCAAGCAGCATGGTGCATGGCTTGCCCAAAGATAGCTAAAAAAGGGCCCTATGACGTTTGGCTGCATGATGAAATATGAGTTGACCAGAAATTTCAGAGAGAAGCTCATTGCCTTCACAAACAAGAAGATCTCTGTGAAGCACCAAGATCCAGCGGGAAGGAGGGTTCACAAGATCAGAGTCAGCATTCTCTTTACCACAGAACCAATCAGGTCTGGCTGATCCAAACCCACTTATAATTGTTTAGTCTATAATGACTCAGACTGAATGACTGGTGTTGGAAGACAACAAAAAATACTTTTTTTTTCCTGTGGTGTCAGATCTGTTGCCCACCTTTGCTTACCTACATTATGTGTCCACAAGTTTGTGGACACCCCTTTTAATGAATGCATTCAGCTACTATAAGTTGTGTAACAGTTTTGAGCTGTGGAGCAGTGGAACTGTGTTCTCTGGAATGATGGAGGAGCTCCTTTCAGTACTTCTGCGCTGAGTTAGAGATAAGGTGGGATGAAGATCATCCAACATCCTGACTTTACTAACGCTTGTTGCTGAATGCAATTTAATCCTCACAGCAATGCTGACAGTAGAGACAGTTACTCCAACAAAAGCAAAAACAAAATTAAAAAAACTTTTTTAATTCCTTAATTTCAGAAGAAACAATGAATGAGAAGGTGTCTCAAAGTTTGTCCATTTAGCCTATAAAGTACTTCAGACTAATTTGATAAACACATGCTCCGAGACACTACAGGCAAAGTCTGGATGTCTATAACTGATTAGGAGTTTAATCAGTAACTCAGTAATAAATAATTCCACACATTTTTGGCTGTGAACAGGGTTGTTATGGTGTCACAATTGGTGTGTGATCAGATGTTACCTTAGACTTAATCTATGGATAATGATGACCCAGAACCCAAAGTCAAAGTCAGCTTTACTGTCAAAACGGTAATATGTACAGGACATAGACAGGATTGAAACTGTGTTACTCTTAGACCCATGGTCCCACAATAAACATCAAACATTTAAATAAAGATTTAACATTAAATAACACAAGTATAGACATTGGATTATGGTTGTTTTTGGAATGTAAGAGTTTAAGTGTGTGTATAAATACATTTGTAGAATTTGTTTTATTATTTTATTCTTTTTATTATTTTATTTTTTCTTGGCAGACTAGCTGGCTGTAATCTCACCATGAACACTTGTGAAGAGCTGGACCTCAGTAACAATGACTTGCAGGATTCAGGAATGGAGTTCACACTGTAAACTGGAGATACTCAGGTGAACTTCCTGTAAAATCATTATGAATGGAAAAATAAGAAGCCATGTTTTTTTATTTAAGATGGATCTTCATTCCTGATGTTCTTTAGATTTGTCAGTTATGATAGAAACATCTACAGCTCTGTTCATCATTCTGGACAAATTTAACATATCTTTATTTTCTATAGTTTCCTACTATGCATAGTAGTTGTAGCATAATTGCTTTATCATAGAATATGTCTATACATGTATCTTCTCATAATTTATTTTATATTATAAAAAGAAACTTTTCTTTGGTAATGTATATTGAGAGCTCTGTTGTAATTTCTAGACTAGCTGTCTGTAATCTTGAAAGGAAAGCTTGTGAACATCTGGGATTGGCTCTACACTCAGTAAACTCCTCATGAGTGCAATGACCTGCATTTTACAGAAGAACCTTTAGACATCGTATTGCGTTAGTACTCCATTCAAAATTACAGTCTTATGCAAATGTTTGGATCACTATCACATTATAAAGATTATCAATGTGGACTGTGCGAAGGTTTGGGCACTTTAAGTGTTGCAAAGGCTCTGATGTACCTTACCTACAGCCTCAGTAATGCAGTATGAATCTGAATTATTTTGTTAATATCTTTATTATTTATTTAATAAAAAGAGTTTCAGCTGGAGACATTCCAAATCATTATTTCTAACAATAGAGCAAAGTAAGGGTTTCTGGGGGAACATTAAAAAATAGCCCAATATTAGCACATGGAAAATTAACTGTTGGAATTAGACACTGGAGATGGAAAGACAGTTTAGAGGAGGAAAAACTAAAATTATGTATGGACCTAGGTTTTCACACCCTTTGCTATGACACTTGAAATGTAGCCCTGGGGACCTCCTATTTCTTTTGATCATATTTGAGATGAATCTACACTGAAATTGGAGTCAACCTGTGGCAATTCAGTTGATTGGACATGATTTGGAAAGACAATGCATGCACACAATGCATATCAGAGCAAAATCAAACCATGAGGAGGAAATAACTGCCTGTAGAGCTTAGAGATAGGACCGTGTGGAGTCACCCATTGCACTAAAAGATTCCAAGAACACAGTGGCCTCCATATTACCGGAATGAAGTTTGGAACACCCAGGACTCTGCTGCTCCATCAAACTAAGTAACTGGGGAGAAGGGCATTGGTAAGAGAGGTTGACTCAAATCCAAAATGTCACTCTGGCTAATTTCCAAAGATCCTGTTTGCAGGTAGTAGACATTTCCTGCAAAAAAAAACTCCTTAAGGATTCTCAGACTATGAGAAACAAGATTCTCTGGTCTGATGAAACCGAGAGATTTTTTTTTACTTCAATTCTTAGCAACATGTCTGGAAACCTACCCAAATCATTCCTACAGTGAAGCATGGTGGTGGCAGTATCATGCTGTGGAGGTGTTTTTCAGCAGCCTGATCCAGAGTGCTCAGGACTAAAACTGATATGGCCTAGGGACAACTCTGTGAATGTCTAGCCAGAGCCTGGATTTAAACCCAATTGAACATCTCTGGAGAGACCTGAAAATGGCTGTCCATGGGGTTTTGTGGTCTCACTCTGAAAACAGGTGGGGAAGAAAACAAGTCCACCGTAGTTCAATGATGCTGAGTTCAACTGAAAGACAGCAACAACTTAAAGACTAAATGTACCTGAAAACAGCAGAAAACACTCCTAAGGCCATTCACTCGACTCTGTGCTCTAAGATATGAGGTTTTAACCTCTAAACTGGTGTGATTTGAGCCTCAGTTAACTTAAACACAGTCTGTGCTGTGATGTTTAGCCTGCTATTTAACTTATCTAGTCCAAACACCTAATTTATCATCTCTCATTATTCTCACATTTTGCTATTCTGTTACTTCCAACACCAGTCGCTTGACTTTGCTCTCAAACACAAGTTTTTTTTATCATCAACATTGAGTCGGTGCTCAGCAGTTAGTCAGCAGCAGCTGCACTGAGTTGTCTGATACCCTGTGGAGCTGTAGCCTAGCTAGTTAAGTTAGGCTTAGCGAGTGGCTGTAGATCCAAATCCGTGGGGAAAAAATGTTTGACTTTGTAACCCTACGCATATTTGGTCATTCCCCGTATAGCACCAAAGCTCTGGTTCTCCACGACTGAATACAGGCACTAGTTTGCAATGCACTTCACCCTTTGATTTGCATTCATATAAAATATATTATGTGTATACATATATTATGTGCGTGTATGTGTGTGTTATTTCATCTTCCTTGTAGATTGACTATCTGTAACCTTGGAGAAAAAGCCTGTGAACATCTGGGATCGGTTCTAAAATCAGTAAACTCCCTGAAAGAGCTGGACTTCAGTAACAGTGACCTGCAGGATTCAGGAGTGGAGCTGCTCTCTGCTGGACTGAAGAGTTCACACTGTAAACTGGAGACACTCAGGTGGGATTTTTGTATATTCATTTTTGAATGGTAAGATCTTGATACATGTTGATGTTTATTTTGAGAGATAATTAAAAATATTGCAGGTTGGTCTGAGGATAAATACAAATTTCCTTTAGAAAGTACTAATTCTGTTAAGCGTAAGTTGTGTGAGGGCTTGAAAATGAGATTTCTTCTGTAATGTGATTTGTCATTGTTTACTAAACAACACGTGAAATTATTTCTCCCAGTTTGCCCACGGCAAATTTCCCATCCATTTTGTTGCTGCTACCAAGCTCGGACAGAGAGGGCTAGCACATGCTTATAAGAGACCCACTGCCACTAAAGCAATTTTATTGGACAGCTTATTTTTCTTGCAGGATAATGTCAAACAGCCTTTCTAGCTTTTTTATCAGCATGACCATCATTAACACAATGGTTATCCGGCATGATCAAAGTGGTTGATGAGCATGTTTTTGCCTGAATGATAAGCTTTTCAGTCCCCTTGTACATCAAAGACCAGCTTAGTCTTGAGCTGGGTTTTTTAGTTGGCAATTCTGTGTGGAGAAGTGGTTGAAAACTGTGGAGTATATTACAGTCCTTCATCATGATGGAAATAAGCCACAGGAATTAGCAGTTGAGTGAGCTGCCAATTCAGAGTCGTTACTGCTTCTTACTTTCTACTGGGAGTGAGAATATTTCTCGTATCATAAAATATATTTTATTCTTATTTTATTTTTTTTCTTATAAATTAGCATGATAGGGGTGAGAGAATATAATTAAATATGCATGTGCATATTGAAACAGACCTAGACATGCAAATATACATCCCCAGCCACACATGCATAGCCACACAAACAGCCCATGCACAGCACGACAAGTAGAACCTCATGGGATACAGTGAGCCATGGCGTCCACATTCTGACCCTCCCCTGCCCACTGTTTAAAAGGGGCACTATGGCATAAAACTACTAATTAATTTTTCATTGAGTGATGCTTAACTAGTCCTGACTGCTAGCCTAGCCACTATAACTGTAGATAAGGCTAATAAAACATTTTTACCTTCTTTTCTGCAGATTGTCTGGTTGTTTGGCTACAGAGAATGGTTGTTCTTCTCTGGCTTCAGCTCTGAAATCAAACCCTTCCAAAATAAGAGAACTGGATCTGACCTATAACCACCTGGGTATTTCAGGAGAGAAGCTACTGTCTGAACTACTGGAAAATCCACACTGTGAACTGAATAAGCTCAGGTAATTGCAACTTCTACCTGAGTGACAGTACAATTGCTTTTTATTGTTGAGCTTTCCTTGAAGAACAGGGATAAATAATCAACTGTGTGGGTGTTGTTTTCTTCTTTCTTCTTATAGGTTAGAGCATGCAGGGAAGATCTGGATGAAACCTGGACTAAAGAAATGTGAGTGCACACACACACACACACACACACACACACACACATACACACACACTGTCTCACATATACTACCTTAATGTTCTCCTACAATCTGCTTTGTCTACACAGATGCCTGTAAGATCACTCTGGACCCAAACACAGCAAACACACCTCTCCGCAGTCTGAGGGGAATAGAAAGGTGATGGTTGTGGAGGAGCAGCAGCCATATCAAGATCTTCCATATAGATTTGACTCCTTTCCACAGGTTCTGAGTATAGATTGCCTGACTGGACGCTGTTACTGGGAGGCTGAGTGGAGTGGGCTTGGAGCTGCTATTACATTGTCATACAGAGGGATCAGCAGGAAAGGACAGAATAGGGACTGCGAGTTTGGATACAATAAACAGTCTTGGAGTCTGTACTGCATTAATGGCAGATACTCCACCTGGTACAAAAACAGACAAACTGTCCTGCCACCCTCCCTGTCCCGCTCTAAAAGAGTAGGGGTGTATCTGGACTGGGCAGCCGGCACACTGTCCTTCTACAGCATCTCCCCTGACACACACACACTGTCCTGCTTACACACACTGCACTCCACATTCACTGAGCCCCTCTATGCAGGGTTTGCAGTGTATGAGTCAGTGCATCTGCATGAGATAGAGTAGCCTCCCAAGGTCCCAGAAACACACACTCCTCTATACACACCAATAGACATTTAGACATGTCCCAGTGCCTTCCAGTGGATATCAGCTATTTTTAAGCCAAATCTAGTTCTAATTCCTAGTTTTTACCACTATATTCAGAGTGCCCTCTGGACAGTAAAAGAACAGAACTATTGTACAGTGAAACATAAAAAACATAATATCTGATGTTTTATAAAACTCTGGCTGAAACACTCTTTCTTTAGTTCTAAAGAACTAGCAATCAACAGTGCATCCAGAACTGAGAGTAGAAGGCTAATGCACACACTATAAAAAACTAAACCATAGCTTATTCACTCAGAATATGAGCTGACTGCAGTGGGTCAGAATGGATTATAAGACATTAAACAGATATTAAACTATAAAACAGTTATTTTAAGGGAGGTATCTACTAAACTAAACAAATGGGAATGCCTCATTATAGAAACTAAAACTAAAGTGTTTCTACTTCAGTATTAGTAGTAGCAAATCTTCTCTGAACTGTGAGACTGTATTATTTATATAAACACAAAGATCAGATCAGTATTGGTGGACACTGCATTAAGACCTGTTTACACCTGGTCACCTCATGCATCTTGAGTTTCAGATTAGGTTAGCCACATTAAAAAGTATAAAGTCCCTAAAGATTTATTTTTACCCAGATACGAATTCCATCACTCAATTTCAGGAGGAGGTTTGAGACATATTTGAATCACATGTTACAGCAGTGTGACCAATCCAAGACACTCCTGGAGCAAATCAACTGGTTTCTAAACAGACTTTCACATTGGATGCCACTTCTCAGTACTGAACCTGCACCTTTTAAAGGAGATCAGTGATATGTTGCTTGCTGTGGACTCTGATAATGTGCCGTTCTGGTTTCGTTGGTTTAGATCTAAGCGCAGCATCTGACAGTGTGGACCATGCTGTACTCATCAGGGCGCTTCAAGCACAGTGTTTAGAACAAGGCAAGTTATGATACGATTGGTTAAGTATGTCCTCGAACATTGAAAATTGCTCCTACTAATCTTCCATCATTACCTCTGGAGTTCCTTGTGGGCTATCTATGCTTTTCCCCCACAAACATGTTAACACAGGGGAAAATACCATTAACATGTAAGTGTTGTGTTTTTGCCATGCTGATGACAGCTACAGCATTATATAAGAGATAATGGCAAAATTACATATTTTGTTTGTTTTTATTGAGATGTCTTAAACACAACCTCTGTAGCCAGTCATAAAACAAAATATTTGTAAGTAAATAGCATGTATAAATAATAGTAATAATAATAATAAGAGGAAGAAGAAGAAGAAAAACTGTACAAAAGTTTGTGCACCTCACAGAGTCAGAACTTGCACCCTTTAGTGGAAATTTCACCTTGTAGTAGCTAAAATAATATATACTGAAGCATATCTCAAAAAATATTTTTTATCCTGTCGTAGAAGCTTATAATTGTTCACAGATGGTTTGACATTTGGATCTGGAATTGGCTGGTACTGTGTCTTGCCTCACTCCTGGGTTTGCCTCCCGGCGCACTAGACACCCCTGGACTACAGTTCCCAGGATGCTTTACAGATTTCCTCAACGGTCACAAGCTCTCAACTGACCAATCAGGAACTTCTCCTAACAGGTTCAGCTGTGTACATCTCTTAGTTTTGTATTTAAAGTGTTTAGTTGGTTGTAGTCTTTGCGAAGCTTACAGTACCCGCCGTTCAGGAAAGTGTCTGGTTTGTCGATCCTGTGTTACATGTCTGTTCTCTATTCTGCTTAAAACAGACCCAAATCACAATACAGCCCACCCCTAAGCTTTACATATAATACAGTTCTCCAAGCGTACATGTGCTGACTGTTCACAAGGAGGTCTATTTTAGTTCAAATGCAATTGAATTTCATCTGTTCCTAAAAGATTTGTTTTAAAGAAGCTCTCCACTCTGCATTAATGAAAAATCACTGCTTTCCACTGAAGAGAAAAGATGAGGCCTTAACTGCTGGACATTCTGGAGACAGATGAGAAAAATAGAGGTTTCCTTCTACTCTGGCAGACAGCAGAAATAGGTATGATATGTAGAATAGAACTATCAAAGAAATAAAAAAATCTTATACTTACTTTTTTACAAATTCTTCAGCTGACCAAAAAGTGTTCAGTCCCCTGAAAGACATTATTTTGATACATTTGAGGGTTGATATTCAGGAATTGAATTTCAGAAACTAAAGAAAAATGCTTAAGACTCTGATAGCAAACTGGACTGAATGAGATTAGAAGATCTTAATTTGAAATTTTGTTCTTCTGGGAAACCAAAGAACTAGACCAAAACAAAGAGAAGATTTGCTATTGAGACCCACAACTATGGTTGCTATTGCAGTAACGATTCTAGACAACAAAATCACAGGTCTTCATCACCAGTATGATGTAAATAATCTGATAACAACCAAAAATACAAAACTGTTATCTTTTTAAAATTCACATTTTTATTGATTTAAAAATAGAATTATAGAAATACATATATATTAAGTTATAAAGAAACTTAATGATTTGGAGGAAAGATAATAAAGTGATATAGTAGATATATTTTTTAACAGTAACATGTTATAAACATTCATTTTAAAAACAACAATTAGAATTCCTCAAATTCAACTTCTGACCCAACAACTAAAGGGTGACCAAGACGAGAGACAACAGTCCTCTCTTCTCCACTCTTTGTGTATGACTATAGACAGTGTCTATGTCACATTTGCTGATGGTGCAACTAGTATAGATTTGAGACCTTAAACAACCTCTCTGAACTTCAATAAGATGGTCTGAAAGAGGCAACATGCACTAATCTTCCAGTAGATGGAGCTGTAATGAAGAGTTCAAGAGTTGAAAGTTCCTCCACGTTACAAATTGTTCCCAAGTCACAGAGAACCTACTGAAAGCCATTAAAACTACTAAATATCTGTAATTTGTAATGGGTTTTGATTTTATGTTGCACACCATGTGGAAGATGGTGGAAGATTGCCCGCTGAGGTCCCCTCTACCTGCATCAGACCAGCTGACACCTACCAGTACAACCACCACTGTCGCCGTTGGCTTGCTCACTGGGGGTCTTGGATCCTTCATGTCTTCTTACGTTATTTCTTTTTTGTCTCTGTCTTTTACTAATTACTAATCATGTAAAGCTGCTTTGTGACGACAACAGTTGTAAAAAGCGCTATACAAATAAATTTGACTTGACTTGACCATGTCCTGTAAAGAACTTTATTGAAAGTTGTTTGGTTGGTGTAGTGTGGTGGGTAACAGTCACAGTCACAGTGGAAACAGTGTCACAGTGGAAATTCCGTTCAGTTCAGGCCTAGGCTAACTCCACACTGAAGAAATAGATATGGATTCTTTGAATAATAGTGTGTTTATTTAAGTAATAAAGAGCACCCAGCTTATACTAAATTATTTCTCACACTTTAACAGAAAAGAGAAACACACTGTTATGGACTATTTCCTCAAATGACACCAACATGAAACCATCATGCAGGAGAAAGAAGAAGTGATATTACACAATAACAGGGTTTCCAACTTAAAACACGGAAATGAGAAAAGACCAACAGTGAAACACAGTCAGTGTTTTTAAACGGGTAAAATGTTTTTGTTTAAATAGATTGTTCTTTGTTCATTATACATCATACACATTTTCAGAATATTATGAAATGCTTAAAATTTAATGGTTGAAAATATTTCGATTGATTCAGTGGTTTAAAGACAGTTCAAGTCCCTCAGTATTGTAACAATCTATGTTATTATTCTTTATCTTGAAACAACTGTAATTCTAACTGAAAATTAGTTTTGTTGAATTAGTTTTGTTGTGAGTAATCTGTAAATAATGTTATTTTTCTTTTTTTCTAATTGTGAGAAATTAGACACTCTTGGTGTGATGCTCTTCTCACAGTGTAAGCATGTAAACAGGTATTCTCTGGATATCTGATTACTGAAAAGACTGCATTTTAGGCTGGGAAATGAGATCAGTCACAGTGTTTCCCTGTGTGATGAAATTAATACGATGAAATGAAACTATATTTAAACCCAGTACACAATATAACCTTAGTCACTATTTTAGAAAGAATACTTTATCTTTAACATCACAGTAACAAACATTTTGACCACAGGTGTCTAAACTTTGCCACTGTAAATTATTAAAGTGCCCTGGTAAGCCAGTAGTCTGACATGGTTCAAGATCATTTTGAGGGAGCCAAGCATACTCTTGCAGTCTCATGATCACACATGACTGTAAGCTGCAGATTCACAAAAATGTAATCGATAAAATTGTGAGTATAACTGTTGGGAAAATGTAGAGTAAGTATTTTTTTATGTTTATGTGTTTGTGTCCAGGGTAACACATTCAAATGAGTTATTATATATTTTATATTATCAATAATATATAACAATTAGTGTTTACAATTGTTCCTGTGGGCTGGTTAATTAAGACTGTGTGCGATTAATGTGATTATGTGCTCTCCGTTAAGAGACTCAAAAAGGAAATCTCCACCTTCCCAGAAAAACTGCATGTCAGCATGTTTTATGTCATTTATTGAGACATAACAGAAAGTATAACCAGAAGATACACCGCAATGAGAGAAGCTTAGATCTGACCAGCATTTCTCACAGTAAGTTTATAACTGAAAGAAAGAATATGAAATACGTGTGTGTTTCTGTGTTACATTTTTTGGCAGTATTTATTAGTTAGCTTACTGTAATGAAGAATGTCTAATAAATAAAACAATGTTTTTCAGAATGTGCTTTATTGACTTCAGGGAGTCTCACAGGGGTACACATATATAGTTGAAGAAGATTATATATTGACTTATAAATCTACACATTTATCAAATGTCATGTATGTATATCATTTAGTGAACAATGATGTGTATATAAACTCAAATTGTGTGCTGGGATCTAATCATCATGTGTAGACTTGATGATCGGATCTAAGTATAAATGTAATAACATCATAAACATCATGAAAAACATTGTTTTATTTATTAGACATTATTCATTACAATAAGCTAACTAATAACCTAGTGTTTAAGCATCATATCCATGTTTTTGTGAAATATTCATAGAAAGCAGTCTAACTGTCTTTCTCTATGATGGAGCTTCATATCTCCAACAATGGAGGAGGAACCTCTGAACCAAAGTAAGTAACTTTCCATCATCACAGTATGCCATCAAAGAAATGTTATTTAGCTTTAGGTAAAGTAATAATTTTCTTAGGAGAAAGCGTGCCAGATCTCCAGCACCCAGTTCTGGGTCCACAAAGAGGTACCAGTCCACAGAAGAGTCTGACTACTCCAGCAGTGGAGGAACTCCTGACTCTGGGTAAATCACTCTCACCAGAAAACAAGACTTCTAGGATTTAAGCACTTCAGATCTCTCATTGTCTACTATGTTGTAGATCATACTATAAAGCTTGAAGTGACTGCCACACTTATACTTATACATACTGATGTTTGTGTTACTGTGTTTGATCCTTATCAGAAAGGTCTCCACAGACACAGCCATGCAAACATATATACTGGAAGAGGATTCTAATCAACCAGTGGATGATGTCCTACACAAAGTCATAGAGAGACACAAAACCAGCATGAAGAACAAGTACGAGAGCTTATTTGAGGGACTCAAAACACATGAGAATAAAACCCTCCTGAACAGGATTTACACTCAACTCTACATCATTGAAGGAGAGAGTGAAGGGATGAATGAAGAACATGAGGTTTTACAGATGGAGAAATCATCCAGGAATCAACTAGAAGGCATACCAATCAATAGCCTAGATATATTTATGCCTCTACAAGGTCCTAAAATAGAAACAAAAGCAGAAATTGTTACACATGTGCTGGTTACAACCCAAATAAGAAAGGACAATAAAATGTCAAAAGCACCAGATCTCAGAACAGTGCTGACTAAAGGCATTGCTGGGATTGGAAAAACTGTCTCTGTGCAGAAGTTCATTCTGGACTGGGCTGAAGGAAAAGCCAATCAGGATGTAGAGTTGATGTTTGTTCTTCCGTTCCGGGAGCTGAACTTGATTAAAGATGATCAGTACAGTCTTCATCAACTTCTGTGTGTCTTCCATCCTGAGCTCAAAGATCTGGAGCCAAAGATCTATGATGTGTGTAAAGCTGTGTTCATATTTGATGGTCTGGATGAAAGCAGAATTTCACTGAACTTTTTACAGAGTAAGAAAGTGTCTGATATTAAAATGAAATCGTCAGTGCGCGTGTTGATGACCAACCTCATCAAAGGAGATCTGCTTCCCTCGGCTCTAATCTGGATAACCTCCCGACCAGCAGCAGCCAATCAGATCCCTCCTCAGTTCATCAACCGTGTGACAGAAATCCAGGGATTCACCGACCCACAGAAGGAGGAGTACTTCAGGAAGAGGATCAGTGACCAAGACCAAGCCCAGAAGATCATCTCCCACATTAAGACAGCGAGGAGCCTCCACATCATGTGCCACATTCCCGTCTTCTGCTGGATCTCAGCCACTGTGCTTCAGAGAATCATCAAACATCATCACTCAGAGATCCCTAAAACCCTGACTGAGATGTACTCCCACTTCCTGATTACTCAGACCAGCATGAAGAAGGAGAAGTATGAGGAGAAAGAGGAGAGAGACCCACAGAAACTGCTGGAATCCAACAGAACAATGCTCCTGAAACTGGCTAAACTGGCTTTCAAACAGCTGATGAAGGGCAATGTGATGTTCTATGAAGAGGACCTGAGAGAGAGCGGTATTGATATCACTGAGGCTTTGAATTGTGGGATTTTCACGGAGATCTTTAGAGAGGAATGTGTGCTTTACCAGAGGAAGGTCTACTGCTTTGTTCATCTGAGCTTTCAGGAGTTCCTGGCTGCTGTTTATGTGTTTCACTGTTATGAGATCAAGAACATGGAGGAACTGCAGTGTTTTAAACCACGATACAGAGTGTGGTCTGAGAATGTTCCACTGGATGATTTGCTAAAAGGGGCGATCAATAAAGCCTTAAAGAGTCGAAATGGACACCTTGATCTTTTCCTCCGTTTCCTGCTGGGCATCTCTTTGGAGTCAAATCAGAAACTCCTACAGGGTCTACTGAACCACATACAGACCAGCTCAAAAAAAACCACAGAGTATATTAAAAATGTGATCAAAGGGCATGAATACCACATGTCAACTAACAGACCCCTATTTTCTGAGAGATCCACCAATCTGTTCCTCTGTCTGTCTGAACTGAAGGACCATTCTCTCTCCAGAGAGCTTCAGGAGTATCTAAAATCAGAGAAACCTTCTGGAAAGAAGTTCTCTCCTGGACTCTGCTCAGCACTTACCTGCATGCTTCTGATCTCAGATGAAGTTCTGGATGAACTGGACCTAAAGAAATACAACTCTTCAGAGGAGGGTTATAGGACATTAATCCCAGCAGTGACTATCTGCAGAAAGGCTTTGTGAGTGTTATTTATTCCATGTTGTTTTTATCTAATCTATGATCTGTTTCAGTCTGGGTCACTAAACATACTGTATATCAATAGTATAAATATCAAGTCAACTGAAGTCAAATTCATTAAGTTTTTTTTTTTACAACTGCAAAGCATCTTTACAGAAATCCAGAAATAAGCCACAAAACATAAACTTAACAAATAAACACCAATCAACACAGAAGTGTAGTTTGAAGGTGTGGAGCGTAACAGATGTAAGGTAGATAATTACTAAAACTTAGTTTACCCAGGCTGTCATTTACAGATTTTTTCTTACTAGGTAGTGGTTTTGTCCTGTACTTCTAAACTACTACTGCCCCCTACTGGACCAGGCATGAAAAAGCCTAAACACCATAACACTACTTTCCATTTAAATATGAAATAACCTTATCTGTGCTTGCCCTTAATCTTTTATTACAGTCCCTCTAGTGGCTAATCAGTATGAAATCAACTGTTTGGATATTTGTTAGGTAGATTAATTAGCAGAAATGGCAGCCCTTTGTGGAAGTTAAAACTAATTACTACCAGAAATCTTACTCAACTTATTTGAAAACTAAAAGGGTTATCTAGCAAAGTCCTTTAAATAATCTGGTGGCTTTACAACTCTCATAATATGTTAACTCTGGCTTAGATACTTTAGCTAATTTAACTAATGTACTGGGCACATTACCATTATCTCTGTTGGACAGTTTGATAATATTACAGACACAATTTCTGCAATGCCCTTAAATAGTGGACTAGCGTGAGTGACCTGTGTGTAACCCATAAGCAAAACATTCTGAAAGGTTCAAATAACTCTTACAAATGCATTTGACTTGTGTGTGTTACTGTACTCATCCTTTACAGATTAGCTGGCTGTAACCTCTCCATGGACTCCTGTGAAACTCTCTGCTCAGCTCTACAGTCAGCACACTCCTCCCTGAAAGAGCTGGACCTCAGTAACAATGATCTGCAGGATTCAGGAGTTGAGCTACTCTCTGTTGGACTGAAGAGTTCACACTGTAAACTGGAGAAACTCAGGTGAGTTTCTGTAAATCAGAACTTTAGATTTTCTGTAAATTCATCCTTGAATGAAGGAATTGCTAATTTACTTACTTACTGCTAATATATATACTAATTTGATAAAAAGTACATATTTACATTTGTCTAAAATAACTATATTACTTTGTATGTGCAGACGAATTGTCTAAAGAAAAAATGCATACTTATAATTAATAGGTAAGATCATTTATTTACCTATTTTGTAGACTTTCTATCTGTAATCTTGAAGAAAGAGGTTGTGAAAGTCTAGGATCAGCGCTACAATCAGTAAACTCCTCCCTGAAAGAGCTGGACCTCAGTAACAATGACCTGCAGGATTCAGGAGTGGAGCTGCTCTCTGCTGGACTGAGGAGTTCACACTGTAAACTGGAGACACTCAGGTGAACTTTCTGTAAATTAGATAAGATTAGATTTAAATTGTTAAGCTCTGATGTCCAATAATGTCCACACAGAGAGATTGACTCATGGTGTTATCTGTGATCTAGAGTGCAGTTTTGGGAATGCACCCTAAAAGAATGCTCTCCACAGTGTTGAGAGCACAACTCTGGATGGCAGCACTACCACACAGAACCTTGTTCTTCTCAATCACTTTATACACTGTGTGCAGAATTATTAGGCAAATGAGTATTTTGATCACATCATCCTTTTTATACATGTTGTTCTACTCCAAGCTCTATAGGCTTGAAAGCCAACTACCAGTCAAGTAAATCAGGTGATGTGCATCTCTGTAATGAGAAGGGGTGTGGTCTAATGACATCAACACCCTATATAAGGTGTGCTTAATTATTAGGCACCTTCCTTTCCTTTGGCAAAATGGGTCAGAAGAGAGATTTGACGGACTCTGAAAAGTCAAACATTGTGAGATGTCTTGCAGAGGGATGCAGCAGTCTTGAAATTGCCAAACTTTTGAAGCTTGATCACCGATCAATCAAGCGTTTCATGGCAAATAGCCAACAGGGTCACAAGAAACGAAAAAAAGGCGCAAAATAACTGCCCATGAACTGAGGAAAATCAAGCGTGAAGCTGCCAAGATGCCATTTGCCACCAGTTTTGCCATATTTCAGAGCTGCAACGTTACTGGAGTATCAAAAAGCACAAGGTGTACGATACTCAGGGACATGGTCAAGGTAAGGAAGGCTTAAAGACGACCACCTTTAAACAAGAAACATAAGATAAAACGTCCAGACTGGGCCAAGAAATATCTTAAGACTGATTTTTCTAAGGTTTTATGGACTGATGAAATGCGAGTGACTCTCGATGGGCCAGATGGATGGGCCCGAGGCTGGATCAGTAAAGGGCAGAGAGCTCCACTCCGACTCAGACGCCAGCAAGGTGGAGGTGGGGTACTGGTATGGGCTGGTATCATCAAAGATGAACTTGTGGGACCTTTTCAGGTTGAGGATGGAGTGAAGCTCAACTCCCAGACCTACTGCCAGTTTCTGGAAGACACCTTCTTCAAGCAGTGGTACAGAAAGAAGTCGGTATCGTTCAAGAAAAACATGATTTTCATGCAGGACAATGCTCCATCACATGCATCCAAATACTCCACAGCATGGCTGGCCAGTAAGGGTCTAAAAGAAGAAAAAATTATGACATGGCCCCCTTGTTCACCTGATCTGAACCCCATAGAGAACCTGTGGTCCCTCATGAAATGTGAGATCTACAGGGAGGGAAAACGGTACACCTCTCTGAACAGTGTCATCGGGTGTCATGGTAAAGAAAGGTGGCTGTATTGGTCACTGATTTGTTTTTGAATGTCAGAAATGTTTATTTCTAAATGTTATATTGGTTTACCTGGTGAAAATAAACAAGTGAGATGGGTATATATGTTTGTTATTAAGTTGCCTAATAATAATTCTGCACAGTAATGGTTACCTGCACAAACAGATATCCTCCTAAGATAGTCAAAGCTAAAAAAAACCCACTCCAACTTCCAAAAATATTAAGCTTTGATATTTATGAGTCTTTTGGGTTGATTGAGAACATAGTTGTTGTTCAATAATAAAGAATCCTCTCAAATACAACTTGCCTAATAATTCTGCATACACTGTAACAAATCACTCCAACCAATAGGTTTGATGTTTTAAGCTTCCCAGCTTCACTAGAGCCACCAAAACAGGCTATTATCAGAAGTTCAGAAGTCTTTTGTTCAGAACCTGGATTCATTGCTTTCCCACAATGTTGAAATTCACACTTTTAAAACACACACTTTTGCAAAGTGCAAAATAAATACTTTTTATCTCTGATTGTAGCTAGTAGATTGCATATCTAGCATATAAGTCTTCATCTGCTCATTGTCAATGACCTCGTGCTGAATCCCTCTCACATCAGTGCTCACAACTGGAGCTGTTGTTGACTACACAATCTGAGGAAATCTTGCATTGCTTGCTAGAAATGTGACTGGAAAACATGTTTGGGTCTGGTGTATAGAATCTGTGAACATATTGGTACAGTCCAAGCATAGATAAATATAAATCGATGTCTATAGTTACATCTTGTTTGTCACATCTTATTGAAAATGATTGGAGTGTTGATAAATATTTAACAATTTGATGTTCACTGTTGGTACTGTACTGTGCTGTTCTTATAACATCTCTCTGTTTCCTCAATTCTCCTTTCTGTAGATTGTCTGGTTGCATGATCACAGATGAAGGCTGTTCTTCTCTGGCTTTGGCTCTGAAATCAAACCCCTCCCACCTGCAAGAACTTGATCTGACATATAATCACCTAGGAGAGTATGGCGTGAATCTTCTCACTGATCTACTGCATGATACACATTGTAAACTGGAGAACCTACTGTGAGTTGCTGATGTACTGTCTCTATACACACAATCATACACACAAAATCAGAAAGATGCTCTATCATTTATTGAAGGATCTACACTGCACACTCAGGTTTGTGTATGTGTCACTGTTATAATTACCACAATCATCATTTCATTGTTTGATGTTTTTTCTAATTAGTTCAATAGCATTAGCACCACAGAAGAATGATCCTCAAAAGAATCTCTTAAAGCACATTGGTAATATGATGCCCAATAAAGAGCAACCTGGTGAAATGACCCCAAATAGCGCCTCCTAATGCACATTGTTGGAAAATCCTCATAAATTGCCTTGATGAGAAGTGCATTTTAAAGCATTTCGGTGGAATTATCCCAACAGGGTCTATTAGTGCAACTAAGTGGAATGACTTATAGAACCTAATAGAACCTCCTAGACCACCTGAAATATTTTTTTCGTAGGAGTTCCAGGCAAGTTCTACGAATTTACCGAAAGCTTTTTGGTGGAATGACGCCATTGATGCTTTCTAGACATCTTGGAGAGAATGATCCCCAGTAAAACCTTTAAGATCACCTTGGTGAAACGATCCCAGATCCCACCTCATAGAGCACATTGGTTGAATGATCCTAAGAGCACCATATTTCAATGATCCCTAATGGCACCACTTAGTGTTTTAGTTTCAGCCTGTAATCCATTTGACTGAAAATTTTGTATTTTTGTCTTTAGAGTTGCAGGTGGAATAAAGATCAAAAGGCAACCAGGACTAAAGAAATGTAAGTTCACTGTTTTCGTTTAATGCTATAAGGACACACACCTGCACAGGAGGACATATCTCTTCTAATTGTTGTGTTTTTTGTGGTTAGACGCCTGTGAGCTCACACTGGACCCAAACACAGCACACACTTTTCTTTCTGTGTCTGAGGAAAACAGAAAGGTGACCCGTGCAAGAGAAGACCACCAGTTGTATCAGGATAATCCACAGAGATTTGATTTTAGTAAGCAGGTTCTGTGTAGAGAGAGGCTTACCGGACGCTGTTACTGGGAGGCTGAGTGGAGTGGAAGGTTGGTTGATATTGCAGTAACATATGAAGGAATTTTGAGAAAAGGCGACAGTGAGGACTGTTGGTTCGGGTGGAATAAACATTCTTGGAGTCTGAAGTGCACCAATACCAGACACACTGTTTGGCACAATAAGAAAGAAACCGAGATACCTACCCCTCCCTCCGGCTCCCGCAGAGTAGGAGTGTATCTAGACTGGGAGGCTGGCACGTTGTCCTTCTACAATATCTCATCTGAGACACACACTCTGATCCACATAAACACATTCTACTCCACATTTACTGAGCCTCTCTACGCTGCGTTTATGGTTGGTCCAGACTCCTCTGTGTCTTTAACATCTAATAGTCCTGGAAGTAAAACTGAAGATCAATAAAAGACACAAAGAAATAATTAACTTGGATGTTATTAACTTAGATCAGGGATACTGTTTGAATGTGCTATTAACTGACCATGTTCATTTACATTTATTATTATTATTATTATTATTATTATTATTATTATTTGTCCACAAATAATAATAATAATAATCCTAGATAGTAAGAATAGGCTGTAAAAAAGGTCCAAGAGCTACCCATAAACTCAGTGCTGGTAATTAAACAGTGCTGAGAAATTATAACACATCTTTCAATATATATCACCAAACAAAAAAACTATATGGACAAATGTATTGGGACACCTGCTCATTTATTGTTGCTTTCTAAATCAAGGGTATTAAATGGGCTGATCCTGATCTTGTTGGAGTTTCTACTGTCCAGGGAAGAAGGCTATCTACAAGAGGAGCATAGCTGTGATGAATTGATTGCATTGAGTGATAGGTTTTATTGAGGTCAGGATGTTGGATGATCACCACCCCACGTCAATCCAGTTCAATTCTGGGGGGCTTTTTACCCCTCTAGCCCATGCCTGGAATTAGGGACTAGACAAGCTGTGTGTGTGTGTGCATTTGCACATCTGTGTGAGCAATGAGCACATGGCGCACATTTGCACACACCCACAGCTTGTCTAGTTTAATTCACATTACTCAAAATCTTAGTATCTTGGTGGAACAACCCCCAACAGAGAACTCCACTGCCACGTCATCTGCAAACACTTAACTTGTATCATTCTTAACTCATGTGACTACATTGAACAGCAGTATTCAAACTATGTCCAGCATATAAATAAATAAATACATCTTAATTAGAATAAATTTAATTATGCCACACACTTCTTTTCATTCAAAAGGCATCAAGTCAACATAACCAGAACCTGTTACCTCAATGTAATATGCAATTGTATTTGGTACAGAAATGTATTGTAATTTATTTGGCTTCAACTAGAAGTGAATTGTCTTTGAATATAAACAAATGCAATGTAGAAATATGTACTTTCATAAAGTAATGTCCATTTTACATAACATAACAGTTGCTTAAAGACTTTATTCATTTTGAACAATTTTCAGTTTACTCAGTTACTTAAACACCCCACTGTCATGCCTGCCCCTGGACTGTCATGTCTCTGGTTTGTGTAACCATGTGCTCTCCAGCATACGGCTCTGTTTGTGTCTTGTCCCTCTTAGCCCGTTCTCTGTAGTCACGCCCTTGTTAGTCGCAGGTGTTCCTCATTGTGTGTGTGTGTGTGTGTGTGTGTGTGTGTGTGTGTGTGTGTGTGTGTGTGTGTGTGTGTGTGTGTGTGCTTTGTTTCAGTGTTCCTAGTTTGTATGTCTTTGTTTTGTTTGTTTTTTTTAGTTTTGTCTTTAAATAAAGCCTGTGTTTACGTCCACCTCTAAGCTCTACACATCGTCTAATTGATATTTATGTTAATATTCTTACCCTACTTATGTGGAAATTTGCATACTGTGAAGTATATGCCTTTTTATTGTTTTACTTAAACAGACCATCAGCTTTTTTTTTATTACTCTCGCTCTCTGAATTAAAACGGTAAGCCTGTGCAAAGAGTGTTACTGACTGTCATATAAAATACAATTTGATTTGATTTAGAAATTTGTCCTCTGTTTGATTTGAGTCCTCACGCCAGCCCTGACCTTCACACACATCATCCTTACTGTTTATACACCACGGCCAGGTTGCACAGGCCTCTCCAATCACCTTCACATGAGACAGCTTGATGAGGACAGAGCTCAGTGTACAGTGACTACAGAGTCTACAGTGACTCATTCACACTTATGGAAGTTTTTGAGAACTTTGTTTTAAGGTTTCTTTTTAAGGCAATAAGCTAAAATTTTTGAATGATGACATCACAATGTTAACACTATGGTGACACATGGATGTTCTGACTAATGACTGGGATTCATTTTATATCACACGGAAGTGTAAAAAATCATTTCTTTCTTTTTACAAATCATATTATTATGACATTATCTACATCTCTTCTCAGGTCTGTCAGACAAAGCAGGTTTTGTGGTTTAGCAAGCAAACCTTACACTGAGTTTGTTATAACAACGTATTGTCCTATGATGGCGGGTCACTTTTTGCCTGAAGTACATCTAACTTATAATCCAATTCCACTGGAGGATAAGTTCAGTACTTCAGATGGTAACCAGTACGTAGATCAATCAGGGCCAACCTTCTCCTTATTAAGGACTGAACATGATGCAATCAGGGCCAACTTTCTGACCAGTCAAAGCCAGCTTACTATGATTACTCAAGTAGATGGCAGTAATCACATGACAACATGACTTTTCTCTGTCCTTGCTCCAAAGTGGTTCAAAAAACTTCCCTTGGGTATCTAAATGGCAGAGTCACTTGCTGTCTTTAAATGCCGACTGTAGATCCATCTCCATTATATTTTCTGGGTTCTAGCCTATACAGTTGTATCTGCTACATGTTTTAAATGTAAACATAAAAAAATATATAACTTGCAAGCATACCTTATTAATATTGACTTTTTCACTGTTGGTAAGCTGGTTTATATGTTTGTAATAGTTTGCACTTATACATAAACCATAGAAACCTAAATTCCGATAGCTATGGATGTTCTAAATACAGATGTGAAATCACACAAAAGATATACCCACCTAATTCACTTTGTAATTAATCAAGCTGACTCTATCTGCTGGAACAACATTCACTAAACAGTGGATGTTATTGTTCAGGCTGGGACTGCTGATGTAGTACTTGTTGTCTTTGGAGATTGAACACACAGGCTGAAACTAAACATTACAGAAAATACAGTAAGACATGGAGGTGGGTGTGAAGATACACAGGGAAGATCAGATTAGCAGGTGTTACATAACTTAATTGTTGCTTATAGTGCTACTATTTAATCATTACTTTTTAATAAACAGAACATACAGTTTCAGTGTGTGTGTGCGTTTGTTTGTGTGTAACGTACTTGGTAGTCATTTGGTATGTGGCCTTGTAAAGCCTTGATGATGTCATCAGTGCACACCTTTTAACTCTTCATCTTCCAGGCCCATGACATCATAGAAGGCTAGAGGTAGCACAAACTGCTCCTTCCCAATGGTGAATTTTCTGTACTTTGAATAACAAAAATAAAAACAATATTAGTAATAATATACGGGACATAGAACAGGTTACATATACAGGACCTACTCTAAGGGACACCTAGGCTTCTATTAACTTTAGCGTGTGCTCACATATTCACTAAAGCTGTATCCAACTTCTGCAGCTGCCAGACAGTTGATGAATTGGCGATTTTCGAAGATGGTTTTGATGATGGTGGATTTCCCAGATCCAATTGGTCCAAGCAGAAGGAAGTGAAGTTCCTTCACTGAGTTGTTACTGATTTTAAGGTCTTTCAGGGCTCTGATCAATAGATCTTGTCTGGGAAAAGAAAGACAAATGAAAAACAGTATACAGTCCACTGTACCCAGTGTACCCAATGTCTGCTGTTGCTTTAGTCTTGGTCACATGAAATGTTATTAAAAAACACTGTTTACTTACTTCCACAGTATTTTTCTCCATTCATTCAGTTCAGAAACAAAATGTAGAAAATGAGTAATAACAGGCCGCTGTGCATGACATGTTTATAGGAGGTCTAGATGGAATTTTCCATTATTTCCATTTTCAAATTTTTTATTAAAACATAAGTTGCATATATTCAAGCTAGAAGAAATACACAAATTTCCTTTCTTAGTAAAAGTACAAGTTCTCTGTTACTCTAAATTATGGCTTAAATATTTTACTCTAGGAAAAGTGTAAAAATAAAAGTATTTCTAGTGTTTTAATGATAGATGTAACATCATTGTAACTTCCCACCCCTATTTTCCTAAATATATATTTTTTTAAATGGTGGGCGGGGCTAATTCTGGGCAGGCGAGCATACTACAAGAGCAGGTTCTTATGACATAACAAACAGTGAAGGTGTTTGTACCTCCCAGGTGGCCGTTAATTTTTCAATGTTTGTCTCACAGTGGAGAATGATTCACTCTCCCTGTTTCACTTGTTTATTGGCTAAAACTGAAACAAACTCTGCTGAAACAAGAGGAAGAAGCTCATGTAGCATTAAATATTTTCCATGTGTCCATCAGTGTATGTATTTTTATTGGTTTTACATTAAACATTAACAAAATCTATGGGGTGGTAACATATGATCATAGGTTTAAACACAGCTCAGAAACAAAACACAAGAACAACACAGAACAGGCAGCTAGCTAAATGTGTATTACACTACACAGCTAGAAACTGTGCTAAATGTGCTAACCTTACTTGTTATTTCTATATATTTGTATAGTAACACAAATTAAAGTGTGAACAATATATTATCACATTTTCACACAGTGGGAAATATATATATATATATATATATATATATATATATATATATATATATATATATAATACAAAAAAATAATTTTCCTTTAAACTAAAATGTTTAAAGTCTATGTGTGTGTGTGTGTGTGTGTGTGTGAGAGAGAGAGAGAGAGAGAGAGAGAGAGAGAGAGACAGAGAGAGAGAGTAATGCTCCCATTATACCCAATCTCTAAATGTGAAGCATTACTGAGCTCAGTGTTTCTGCAGCTCTCTGTTTTAAATATTCTGTTTAGGGGATCATTTTTCATGCCTTTGGACAAGATCCATACGAAAACAAGTCATTGTGATTTACACAACAGATCAGAACATAACATAACTTAAATAATACAGATACAGTAATAAATATACTAAATATACAAATCTAAATGTATGAATATATAGAATGATACTAAATATAATAACTGTACAGAAATAAACCAAATAAGCACAATAATACCAATGCCACCAATGGTAGTGCAGAGAAATTAGTATTCCCTAGTTGTGAGGAAAGCATGTAGAATATGTTAAAAGTAATAAAGTGTAAAAGCAGCAGACTGTAAACAACACCAGCAGAAAGTGTTGATAAGAATAGTTCATAAAGTGACGGTAGAGGAGTGTGTAGAAGCATTAGCAGTATAAACAGTGTTGAAAGTAGAAGGATAGGATAAGGATAGTATCATACAAAATGTTCTATAAATTCAGATAGATTATATTAAATGTGTTCTCTTTTAAATGTACAAATGAGGATATCTTTGCTGTCACACAAAAATCTCATATCTCCAAAACAGCAACATTACAGGAGAAGGAAAACACCTTCTTAAAAGTGAAAAACTGAAATAACCAATGTTATCAATAACCGGTCTGATTCAGGAGAATGTAGAGATGATTCTGACTGAGTATTATGACTTTATAATAAGGAACATAAGAACTGTTCTCTACCTTAGTAACTGCTATGTTCTCGTATGTATACGCTGTGTATGGCTAAATGTTGTAGCACGTTGCATAACTCTGCACCTTATCCCCCACCACACACATTCAGTCCTGAGCGCTGTGTCTGCACTGCACTGTCCTGTATGATTACTGCATCTAATGTCTGTATTTATGGTGTTTATTGTTCTGGTTCCATGTTTGAACATTTATGTATCTGTACTGTATTGTGTTTGTTCTATGCTTCTCCACAGTCCTGGAGGAACGCCATTTCGCTGTGTACCTGTACTCAGAATGACGATAAAAGCCTCTTGACTTGACAAAATTATGGGTTTATTAAGGTCTTTGTTCAAAATCTGAATCAGAATCAGAATCTATGACTTGTATGATTTTTAACAAGCATTACACTGAGAGAGAAAAATACACTAAACAATAAATAGAATAAAGAGTAATAAGTTTAAAAAGTAAACAAAAATATCTGTCATCAGAAATCTGTACTTATACAGTTAAGCCTGAATTTGACATTTCAGAACCCAAGGATGGGTTCAGTCTGCAGCTGTATCTGCATTCTGCTCTCTGATTGTTTCAGCTTGTTGTTGCTTCTTGTGGTAACTGATGCCATAGTAAACTAATTCTTAAATGTTGTTCATTATCTATGAATAAATGAGGGATTTTAATTATGTGACAAAGAACTGGCTCTTCTGCAGATTTTAGACGCAATTTGTACAGATTGTAAATAAATAGTTGTAAAAAATATATACTTTTTTTACTTTCTTACACCTACAACATCAAATATACCCAGAGTCTAACCATGCTCAAACTTTTGCATAAGTTTTACTAGATGCATTTGGGCATATCAGCCATTTCATCAAACTAATCTGAGCTACTTGAGTTCAAACATAAGTGTTGTGTTGTTTAATTTTTGTATGAATATTAACTTGATTTCTGTGCATTATTTGAGGTCAGAAAACACTGAATCTTTTTTGTTATTCCAAGCATTTGACATTTCTGCAAATAAATGCTCTAAATAATATTTTTATTTAGAATTTGGAAGAAATGTGTATAGAATAAAAGATATGCCAGTAAATAAGAAACTGAATGAAACTGTGATGTACATGCAGTCTATACCAAGAAATGTTGTTATTAATAACATTAACATTATGTATATAACATTTATATAGCAATTGGTGATTGGCTGGGATGGGCTGGACAGCAGCTCCAGGGTCCTGGGGTTGTCGGGTTGATCCTCGCTGGGGTCTCGGTCTCTGAGTTGGGTGTGTTATTCTTGAGTCCATGTAGGTTTGGGTGCTCTTTCTCTCACCTCCCAACAAAACACACAGGGTGGGTTCATTATTTAATGCTAAATTTCTCAGAAAAGGAAACTCAGCGTGTGAATGCTGAATGCTGAATGCTGCAGAACTAAACTGTGAGGTTAACCAGAGGACTGAGTATTACTGAGCTCAGTGTTTCTGCAGCTCTCTGCCTGTGATAAAGATTCTGTTGAGAGGTGATCTGTGTGTGTATGTTGTTTCTTATGTTTCTTATGTTTCTTAAATTATTGGGACACTGCTCATTCACTCATTTGCTCATTTCTTCTGAAATCAAGGGCATTAAAATAGTTTCTCCTGCTTCTGTTGGAGTAACTGTCTCTACTGTCCAGAGAAGAAGAATTTCTAGATTCTGGAGGAGTATTTCTGTAAGGATTTGATTGTATACAGTGATCAGGATGTTAGATGATCATGCCCCCCCCCCCCCATCCCCAACTCCCAAAAGTATTGGATGGAGCTCCACCATCATTCCAGAGAGCACACCTCCACTGCTCCACAGCTCAATCTTTGATGTCTTTCTTCAATAAGATGTAGGACCTTAGTATGTTTTCTATATTAGTCAACATGAGGGGAATTCAGCATCAAGCTCAGGTTTTCCCTCCACACCTGTACTCACTCACCAGTTTGAGTCTCACTCTGAAGCCACTTTAATACTAAATCAGGTAATTTATTAAAACCTGCTGGACACACTGTAATAAGCTACAACAATGAGAAAGTCTGTAGTGCATGTGGGTGTATAATTGCAGGCCCTACACAGTAGTAAAATGTATTAAATGATGCATTAAGAAAAAAAGTAATGTATTTGTTTAGCTTTTTATTGTAATAAGTTTTAAAAATGATGTTTAAAAATACAATACATACAATTTTGCTGTTGTTACAATATTTTCATGAAATATGTTCTACAGATTCTATAGAATTCTATTCTATAAATTCTACAGATACGTTTGATGTTGTTTACTATATTAATTCAAAAATATATAGCTTTAAAGCTTTAAAGATTTTAACCTTTAGGAGATCTAAGAAGTAATCAGATTAGCTTTCTATGAGAGTATATTTACAAACATATTAATGTGTAAGTGTTAAGGTGTGATGGTGCAAATAAGATACAGAATCAGCAATACAATATGGTAAGCAAAACATAAATCATTAATCAAACAAAATAAATGTGCATTTTATTCAATACCTCGAGGTGAAAGCAGAAGGTGTTGAGAAAGTTTTTTACTTTTCTAATTATGATTAGAACAGTGAAAATCACAGAATCAACTTTTTTTTGGCACTTCTGAACAAAGGACAGTGGAGTATTGGTGCCATCTGCAGGCCAGAGAGGGTAAAGCGCTTAAGTTTTTTTCTGAAATGAACTAATTAGGTAAGTAGAAGTATTCTTGCAAGCAGGACTTTTTATTACTCATTATATAATTATTTTCCTCACGTCCTTTCAGGGGGCTTCGTAATTTTTGTGTAAACAGTCGGGGCTGTATTTTAATTAGGAGTTCTGTTGCAGAGGTTATCAGCTTCTGTTCGCGGCACCAGAGCTTTAGTTCGTCTGTGTTTTGGTACTGTTTCTGTCTGGACAAAAAGGACACTGGGGACATACATATCTCTTCTGTCTGTGCTCCAGTCCACTAGTCATTCTTAGTTTTTTTGGCCCCTCCCCTTTCCTGGCACCAGGGTTTTTTGGTCTTATGCAAAAGTGTGAAAAGTATTGACATTCATCACTCAGGTAGAAGTGAGTGGAGATACTAGGTTTTAAAAGACTTCTATAGAAGCTGAAGTATCAGCTGAAGCTTTTTACTCCAGTAAAAGTGTAAAAGTACTGGTTTCAGAACGACTTCAAGTAGAAAAGTAAAAGTAATGGAAGGAAAACAAAGGCCGAAAGCTTAGGCCGCACCACAGGGGTCTATAGTGCACTACCCCCCCCCCCAAAAACCCCATTTCTCTAAAAGTCATAATGAGGAAAATGATCTATTAAAATGTTGATGTTAAAAATGTTGGGCTGCACTAGGCTCCTGTTTCAGCTGCAGATCTGCCCATTGAAAATGAAGCATTTCAGTAATATCAGCTCTATTAAAGGAGCGTCTCTGTGCTCTACTGAGCATCAACATGAGCTTCATGGAGGAAAATATGAGGAGTCGTTGTCTAGAAGTTCTGTAAAGCTGCAGAAAGTCAGACTTCAGAGGCGTGTGATCAATAAGCTTTATTGGAATGTGAATGTGGGGCTCAGTCGGGACGTTTCACTGCAGCTCTCTTGAGTCTCTGCCACGGACACAGTCTTCATACTAGACACACTTTCCGGATGGTGCGATTTATCTGGATAGGTTTTTTTCTTTCTTTTTTTTGAATGATGACAATACAGAATGAAATAGGAGTAACGGGCTGTTTTTAAAATGTAAGGAGTAGAAAGGTCAGATAATTGTGTGAAAATGTAAGGATTAGATGTAAAAAGCCAGCTGAAAAATAATTACAGTAAAGTATAGATAAGCAAAAATTCTTCTGTAACAGGGATCTTCCTCTTGCCCTTGTGTTTTCCCTTCCTGTCCTGGCTCCCGCCTTGTTGTCTCCAGGTGTTCTCCACTGTAGCCCTGCCCCTTTGTTAACTCTTCTCAGGTGTTCCTTTACTCAGTTTGTTCCTTGTGAGTATATGTGGTACCTTTGTTATCTGTGGTTCTTGTTGGTTGTTGTGTTTGTGAGTGAGTCTTTCACGGTTCTCACTGCCTTCATATTTGGTCTCTAGTCAGTTTAGTATCACTTGCTTGTTTTGGTTTAGTTCAGTCTGTCTGTTTCCTGCTTTTGTGTTTGACTATATTAAATATGTTACCCTGCACTTATGTCCTCCTCTTCCTTTTCCCTGCCTGCCTCCCACATGTGACAGTATGTGACTAATAAAACTTTGAACTTTAAACAGGGCAAATTAACTAGTAGATTAACCCCTTAACACTCCAAGGCCTTTTACACACTAAGGCATATTATTCAGTAACTACAGGGACATCTGCACAGACTGGGGGGAAATTTCTTGGTAATTGAAGTGTGTAATAAAACTCTCGCCCCGCCGACGGGCCTTTGGCCATTAAAGTGGTTTAGTGGTAGCAGGGCTGCTGCACTGAAAGCTGGAGTTCAGCACAGGGCCAGTGTTGAGCTTTTGCCGTGACC